>NC_056741.1:992741886-992939386 GCF_019279795.1 Protopterus annectens
ATTTTTCACAACAGTACTGCTCAATACTCTAGAGGTCTGCCTTCACTTCACATCTACTTTTGGCACATAGCTTCTGTAGCACATACGTAACTGTTAAACTGTCAAGTTGGAATGGTATGGGGCAAAGTGTGAGTGCTCTAGGTACATGACTGGAGGGGACTTGCACATGTCAGAGTTACATATGACTAACAAGATTAGCCTGCACTGATGTGTGCTACTCATATTCTTCAACTAGATTCATATCTGTGTCAAAGGTTATTGGTAACAGTGATCACTAGCCGTGACAGCGTGACACTTGAGAGACATGTATCGGGAAGAGTGTATGGTGTATGTACATATCCTACTGTCTTTTGCAGGCATGGGGTTGAACATTGGAACATTTTGACACAAAGTTTATTAGTATAATCATCATACAGCTACTACAATCATTTATTTACATGTAAAACTTGTGGAGAAAATATCTGTTAACACTACCTGACTATTTGTACACATATGCAGGATTACTTGTCTGTAAATATTCACACATCTTAATTCCACTCCTTGGATTCAAACCATAGTCTGTGTGTGCAAAAATGAAAACAATGTCTATTTCTCAACACACTGAGCAACTCAGGAACCACTGCCTCTTGCTTGACTGATTCCTGTCTAATACTCACTTGGTTAGACAGTCTGACCTTGTAATCTAAGTGGAGTGTCACCAAAAACTGTAGTGACAGTTGAACATACATGCCTGACAGATAGCTCTTGTACTGTGTATTAATCATTTGAAAGCAGGTGTACACATTTAACCCCTAGTAGATGTGAATATGTGTGATCTATACAGAATATACCAAGGTGCCGGATTGCATACCTGACCCATATACATTTGGACATCATATATTTGCAGTCCCTACCTATTACACTGTCATACCCACATTCAGGACTGCATCGATCTGAAATCCAAAGGTTAACACAAGGCAGTGCTGCAGGGAACATACTGTAATCAATTACATATTACTAATCAAGGTTCAGATGTTAGTGCAGGACATATTTCATATTTCATTTATATCTTGTTTTACACATTCTATTTCTTCAACAGAAAACCAGATTAAACACAACAGTGTGTGGTATAAATCTTTATTTGAGTAGCATGACACAGTGCTTTCTTACAGTTGATTTTCATCATTCACTACTACTACATATCCTGTAGATCACTATTGGTCTGACAAACTTTTTTACTTATTCAGTACACTCAGAACACATTATACCTACTGGCAGTAAACAATGTACTCCTTATTATTTATTACACTATACACTCCAAGATAAATATGTACTCACCAGACTCTCATCACAACTTTGCTAATCTAATCTGTCAGCATGCACCTCAAGATTGCTAGCTCTCTCTTCTGCAACTGTAGGGGAAACAAAAATTTTAAGCATACATGTCTATCACATATTCAGGCTAGATTTTACTTGCTCACTACTGGGGTATCCCCATCTTGAGCTTCTTGGATCCATTGGGCCAAGAGCACCCCTTCCTACATTTTAGGTTGGAATAATGATACCATACCTGCTCAGCAGTTTGGGGGATTCAAGTAGCACAGGTGAGATCAGGTGCCAGACATTCCCAGGCTGCTGATTTGTACTGTGAGCCCTGGTACTGGCCTTGCAGCAGTCTGTGGTTATGGTCTTTAACAAGGAGTCCAGCCATGACCCTGGACTCCAAGATGCACCAACACTGTGCCCGAAAGTGCACTCCCTCTCCAACACCAAACATATTCCTGCAGAGATCAAACTACAGCAGTTTCTGGCTGTATTCCCACCCGTGCAGTTTAAATAAGGCCATATTCCCACCCTTTGCCATCATTGAACCATTTTTGAAAATGCTGAGCACAGCTCAGCGGTATGCAAACCCACTAAGCTGAGTTGAGCAGTGCTTAAAGGGGAAAATGCTGATCAGTGCTTAGTCGTGTGCAAATCCACTCAGCTGGGCTGAATACTGCTTAGAATGACACTTCTAAGCAATGCTCATGCCGGCTAAGCAGAGCTAAGCACTGCTTAGCATTGCTCAGTTTTCATTTTAAAAAATATTTCAGAATTGCAAATGAATTAATCATTACTGACATATTATTAAGTGTATATAATTTACTTTACATAATGTCCCTCTATGTGCTTTCATTACATTACCTTGGGGTGTGACTATACTGTATGGGACAAATGTTTACATGAGTGATTTCACATGTTCTATCCACTGACACTTCAATTTTGGACCAGCTACACTACCCTGGTTAACAAATATCAATTACTACATCATTTACGAAAAAGAAAATTTAACAATGCTTTCCCATGTAATAATGAAAGGCCTGTCTTGGTAACTGAACTGTGAACAGTGGCAGGCAAAGCCGAAACTCTAACCACTACGCTATCTCACTGTTGAGGATTTTTGCAGACTGCCCGGATGTTTTACTCATATTTTTGTTTTGTTCCTCATAAAATCTGTGGTTTTCTGCAAATCAATCGGATGATCACGGGATTGAAATCACTACATAATGGCATACATTTGAGTTTCTGACTTCTAATCCTTCAGAAAATGTAGATTAAAACAAACCTCATTACTCTATCAATGTTCTAAGTGTATAAGAACTGCACTTAAGATATGTCCCTATTTTTGGACCTTTATCCCCCCACTTTTTTGCCCTTTGTCTGGATTTTTAGCACTAAGAGGTTTATGGGTATGGCTGTGTGTCTGAGGACACACTTGTAATGTAAAGTGCCATATGGCACTTTGACAATGCAGGGGGTATATTACAGTTCCTGTCACACACCCCCTGCATTGCTTCCCATTCACACTCCTGGCTTTTAATGTCCATGGACACTTACAGCACTGTAAAGTGCCGTATGGCACTTTGAGAGTTCAGGGGGTGTGTTGGATATGTGAGCACTACTGCAACATGCCCCCTGCACTCATTCAGTATTCATGTCCGCCGATCCATCTCAGTAGCAGGCCTTCATTAATATGAAAGGCGCGCTGCTGAGAAGGGTATGCGGACGTGAACACCATTCACTCCATGTAGGAATAACACTATTCCTACATGGAGTTTATTGAATCCTGGTGTCAGACTTTCTCATTAAAATTGCTCACATCAAAACATAGTGGCTTATGAATGACCAGAACTGCTCTAGAGATATGAACAAGATGATTTAACCACTGAAAGCAAATCTGCATTTTCTTTATGAAATAGTTTTTGCAAGCGATTCATGTATAAAAGTAACCTTCTTTAAATTATTAATTTGGTGGATGAAATTAACTTTTTAAGACGTTAATGCCAGTAAGTCTGAATAAGAGTCAAACTGCACTGTGCAATTTAATGTAATTTAAACTAAAAAATGCAAAAGATGGATTTTATATTTCTAACACAAAACTAAAGTATTTTTCTCAATTTCTTGATTAGATAAACCAGAAGCTCCAAAAATAAATTTTGCAGAGGAAGTTATTGAGATGAAGAGAGTGAACGCTACCTGTACAATTACTAATACATGCAGAGATTCTCCTCCTAAATTCATATGGAATCGATCAAATGCTACAGACATAACAGAGGCAACCTTTCAAAATGAAAACATGTCAGCAGTGTCCATTCTTGAATTCACTCCCTCCTCTAAAGATAATGGAAAAGTTCTAAAATGTGATGTTGAATATCCAAATATAAGAAGATCATCTACAAATGTCACATTAAATGTTTTATGTATGTAGTAACATTTTCCTTTCTACTTTGTAATTATCATGGCATCTGACAAGCACTGTTTTTACAATGGAAACAAACATTCAAAGGAGTACAAGTGTTTAAAATGGATAAAGTTAGCTTCATGCCACCCACTCATATATATGATAAAGCAGTTTCATTCTTTCAGTACACACAGTAAAATCTATTAGATGGAAAGGATATAGTCTACTAGGAAGTAAACAATGGGGCAAATGTATTTTATCCATTCCAAAGCCATTAAACCTCAATTCATCCTGACTCAATCCTTAATGATATGTATAGGTTCATATGTTCATAGGTAAGTACTAGGCTAGCTGCCCTTGTGAGCTGAGCCATTTTAAACTTACCCAGTTTCCCTTTTTGTGCTCAAATTAACCTTTCTCATTTGGTCATACACTGGCCTTACCCATCCCATGGTCAATGATTATATATTACCCCGAAGTATAATAACTGGGATCATACCATAGGTAATTTGAGGGGACTCATGCATTGGATAAACTATTTAAGAGCTGCTGCTGTCCAGTAGTAGCACAGATGGCAGTCCTGTGGTACATTTTCTCTTTCCCATCAGTAGATACAACTTGCACTTGCATACAGACAGGGATGAACTTTGTTTTGTGAGGATAGGTAGTCTGTTCCATAGCAGTGGTATCCTCTGTGAGACATACCTGCCCCTGCAAACCATTCTGTTAATGTTGCAGAAGAGGTTTAGATCCCTAGACTAAGGTTTTCTTATGCAATTTGACTTCCTGATGTGTAGTAACTGTGAAGAACTGAGTTGGGGGATGCCTTGTATTCCAGACACAAGTCATTTTTTAGCAGTCTGTAGGATGCTGAGCATAGTGACAGGGCTTTGATTCAGTGAATGTAGAACATTTTGTTTAGTCCTTGCATACTTTTAGTAAGGCATGTCTGTGAACATTCCAGTTATTGCATGTGTATAGATAGATACATGCCAAAGGAGGGCTTATATTCAATGACTGGCCTAATGAGAGCTGAGTAAAAGTGGACAATGACATCCGTAGATCTAGCCACAATCCTCTTGTTTATAAGATTTGTAGCATAGAAGGATTTTCTTACAGCAGTGGGTGCATGTTGGTAAAATGTTAGGTCATTGTCCACATAAGTTCCTAAATCTTAAACAACATGGTCAACTCTAAAAAGTGTATTGTCAATGCAGTAGTTCCCTGCTGTAGATGATTTCTCAAAGAATACAGTAATATAGCAATAACCCATGCCTGGGTGTGGGTAATGCTGGATTTATCCATGGTTGGTGTGGTTTGGTCACAAGGGAGAAGTCCGAGTGGCCAAACAAAGACAACTGTGGGTAAATCCAGCATTACCCACACCTAGAAGCGGGTTATTGCTATTATACAATGACATTATTTAAGAAAAAAATAATTACTTTTCTTAAATAATGGCATTGTATAATGCCTCCTTGCTGCCCTTCCACAGCTGTCTGGTATTCTGTGGCAGTTCTTATGCACTACGCATGCGTATGCTTACACAGTTCATCAGAGCTGTGGGCGTAAGTAAAGGAGAAAGCAACTCCGTTGCTTTTTACAAACTGTCTCGCTATGTTAAAGGAGTTTAACATAGTGAGACAGCTTTAAAAAAAGCAACGGAGAAAGCAAGATCCATGTTGCTTTTTACAAAGTGTCTCGCTATGTTAAAGGAGTTTAACATAGCAAGACAGCTTTAAAAAAAGCAACAGAGAATCTCCGTTGCTTTTTTTAAAGCTGTCTCGCTATGTTAAACCCATTTAACATAGCGAGACACCTTTAAAGAAAGCAACGGAGTTAGGAAGATCTCTGTTACTTTTTTTAAAGGTGTCTTGTTATGTTAAACTTGTTTAAAATAGCGAGATAGTGTGTAAAAAGCAACGCAGATCTTGCGTTCTCCGTTGCTGTAAAAAAAGAGTTATACTAATGGAAAAAGTTCGAGCAACTGGACCTTTTTCCATTAGTATAACTCTGATTTACAATGTGCACACTGACCAGTCAGTGTGCACATTTAAGAATATTAATGGGGTGGGTTGTTGTATAATGCATTTTTTTGCATGTAGTTTCAGTCCATGAGTTTGTTACCATTTATTTATTTGGGACAAACCTTCCTGTAGGATGACAAACTCATTTGAGGATTTAATGACTGCTCCTAGCTGGCAGACATTTATAACCTAGTCAACTAGAGACCATTAATATTGGTTGTTAATTCAGAAAAATAGATGCTAAACCGGAGAGCACAGGTCACCAGGGTGACTCCACTGCTGACTGGTTCCTTTGTAGAAGCAACTTCATCTATTTTGATTTCCTGTGTCCTGTCTGTGAGCCAGTTGGCAATCCAGTGAGTGACATAGGATAATATAAAAAGTAACTGGGAAAAAGATTTGTAATTTCATAACGGTTACAAAACAGCATTTAGTGTGTTTTTTTTTTTTTTTTACATTAAATGTCTCTTTTGTGTTGAGTGTTCTGATTAAAGTAGCATGTTTATTCACATTTGTTAATACACAGTAGTCTGATATTAAAACTAAATTCCAAACACATGCATTGCTGGGAGAATAGCGTTGACAAATGTCATCTGATAACACCCAGCAATACATTTGCTCTCAAAATATGTAATAATGATTTTGTAAAGCCTAGAACTGATTTTCTTTTCTATTTAATGTGTTACTCTGGTTTTATAATAATTTGTGTGACAATGTATACTGCTGGTAGTGCATAGAAATCATAGAAATGTATTCAAAGATGGCCGCCATTCTGTAGACACTGCATATCTACAGCTCTCCAGTTACTCGGAATAAAAATCAACCCTGAGGATATGCTACAATATTTTTTACACTAATTGTTGGCTATATCTATTCTACTACAACTAAATATTGCTTGAGAGGTGAAAGAACAGGAGGAAATTAATCAAACTCACAGGATTAGAGCTGATTGTCTGTCTGACTCTGAACAGAGCATTAAACAAAGGAACTGCCTGACTAGTAATTGTGGATATTCACTAGTTAGTTTTACTAGAGTTTTACTTTGCTTCACAATGTCAAAAGAGGAAAAAAGTATGGAAACAACAACAACTAAAACCAAATTATCAGCACTTCAGTCACCAGAAAAAGATTCAACAATAAAAAGGCAGAAGACTATAAAACAGCAGGAACTTTTAAAAGCTGGAATGACAAATAAACCGGATCAACTGGCTAACATGGAAGATATTAAAACTGCTTTGTTGCCCATTCAAGAAGCTTTGAAAGAACTATCAAACCAGGTACTTTCTTTTGGTGCCACATGCAGTCAAATTCTTGAAAAGATGGATAAATCGGAAGCTAGAATATCCAAAAATGAGGACAGAATAACATTGCTTACAAAAAAAACAGACATTCATGAAATGGATATCCAGTCTATGCAAAATAAAATTCTGGACTTGGAGGCAAGATCCAGAAGGAACAATATAATTATTAGAGGAATTCCAGAAACTATCCAATATAATGATTTAATTTCTACCATCATACAAATATTCTAAATATTGTTCAATGACTCTGACATTGCAAAGCAAATAGTTATAGAAAGAGCCCATAGAGCTCTCAGAGAAACACAAGCCTCAAACATTCCTGGACCAGTTTACGTCAAAATACTCAACTACCAGGATGTAAATAAAATAATTCTAACTGTTAAAAAGAATGGAGGTTATATTATGTGGCAAAATAATAGAGTTTCTATGGGTCAGGATTTACCATTGCAAATAAGACAAGCCAGACAAGCATTATCTCCATACTGTAAGTTCCTCATTGAAAAGAACATTAAATTTCAAATGAAATACCCTAACACATTAATTTTTACAGTTGATGGATCCAAATATTCCATATCTACAAGAAAAGAAGCAAAAGTTACCTTTCTGAAGATTTTTAAGTCTCTTCCAGCTTCGGAAGCTTAACTTGGCCAGTCAGTCTGTTTACAGCAACGTGGATACTGGGATTCCATGCTTACTACGTCTTGAGGCTTCAAAATCCTTTGTTTGTTCTTTTTGCTTCACCAGGCCCCTTGGTAAATATTTACTTAGTTTCTTTTTGCAGCTCCAGCTCGTCCACGAAGATTTCCCGAACTTTTATGGCTTCTACGAACTGTATCCCTTCACGAGGTAACAGGAAGTCCTTTGGGTGCTGCTGAGGGTCCGCTTTCGAGGTGGTGCATCTGGAAGTCTGTCCGCGTAATGGTTCCCCTGTCGCGAATTCAAAGACAGGATTACATGACCAGGAAGTAGAAACATCTTTGTGGAAGAAGGGGAAGCTAGTTGGACTGTAAAACGAGTGTCCGTGGACATTTAATGTATGTTACAGCTTTTATTTCTTTAAAGGGAACTGTAAATCCATTCAGGTAGGACTAAAACTGAACTAATAATGTATTGGTTAAAATGTGTTATTTAACTGAATGGTAGAAGTAGAATAACTTTATCATAATTGTGCTATTTTCTTAGGTAGTTTTTCCTGAATGTGGTTGTACTAATAACATGGTAGTATACTGTAATATTTATTTTCCTGTCTTAATGATGTCTTTTATACTGCAAATGCTTAGATACAAAGGGGATTTAGTGTTGGGATAGTTAGGAGATTAAAAGACCAGAAGATATTATATTCTGGCATTTCTAGGAAAGTGAAGGCTATCTTGTTATATACTGGCATGTGGTTCTGACTGATTTGGGGAACTCTGTTAGTTAGTTATCATTCTATATATTCAAGTATAGTACCCAGTAAGCATAGTTAATGCTATTTGTATTCACCCGTGTTACTGTCATTATAATGTTAAATAAGCTAGATTAGATAAACAAAGTCAGAGCTAATGTTATATTTATAGGTTAAATATTTGTTTTTTCTCTTTCCTGGATAACATAATAAATAGTGAATTATCTTGAAACCAATAATATTATTGTTTAATAGGGGTACTGTCATATATCTGTTTAGCTTAGATTTAAATAAGATAGTTAGCTATTTTAGGGTAATACAACCAATTAATATAACTAATATTATATGTGAACTATTAGAGAGGTAGAATAGTAATTTTGAATGTAGTGAAGATCATTTATGTTAACTAAATAATGTGTTCAAGAGCTGTGGATAGTTATCAGTGTTTATTAGGAAATGTTTGGGTTAGGCTTTGTAGAGTTAGATGTAGTATTTATAGGTTTTTTGCATGTTTTTGGTATTTTATTTTGTAAGATAAAGAATAGATGTTTAGTAAGGCTGTGTACCCATAAAAGTTTTAACTGTGTAAAAAACCTATGTATGTCCTGGTCCAGGGGAATAGTGGATAGGCACTGGTTAGGGATGGGACATCAAGATTGCTTCCAGATATTATATACTGTGCTAATACATTGGAATTTAGTATTGTCTCTTAATTTTAAAATATACTTAAAAGATTTAAAAATCTTAGTATGTGGATAGTAGACTCATGGAATACTAAAGGGCTCCAGAACTTGAAAAAAAGGAAATTATTTTTTCATTTATTTCTCCAGTCAAAGGCATGTTTTATTTTATTACAAGAAACCCATTTGACCAATGATCGATGGACTGTCCTTAAGAATAAGAAATGGATTAGAGAGGTGGTAGCTTCGGAAGGGACAACTAATAGTGCAGGGGTGGCGATCATTATTAGAAACCAATATCAAGAGAAAATTCTAGATTTTAAAATAGACAAAGAGGGAAGATGGTGTTATGTGATTCTTTCATCTAAACTTTATGATAAACCAGTGATACTTCTTAATATATATGCCCCATGTACCAAGCAACAACTTTTTATAACATCACTCTATTTTATCCTGAATCAATATAATAATTACTATATAATAATAGGAGGTGATTGGAACACATACCAAGATCCCACATTAGACAAATCAAGCTCATATAGGTCCTTTAATAACCAAGCAGTGATAGCACTACAGGAACTTAAAACAGATTTTAAACTTTATGATCCATATAAATACACAAATAATCAAATGAAAGCAAATAACTTTACATTTTATTCAAGTTGTCATAAAATGTGGTCCAGGATCGATTTTTTTTCTAATTTCAGATGTACTAATGGCTTTTGACCCCTATGTATCCATACAAGCTAGACATTTGTCGGATCATTCTAGGATTACATTAACTTTCAATAAGGACACTAGTCATAATATACGTCTTAGAGGTTATAATTGGTCCTTAAATCCATATTTATTAAATAAAGAAGATATAATAAAAGAAGTTCAAGAGACCTTGAATCAGCTATTAGCTGATCTTTCTAAACACCGACATCCGTCTGACATAGAATGGGCAATGACCAAAGCACAAATAAAAGGAATTTTTCTTCAAAAGGCTACTTATTATAAGAAAATACATTTGAGAGACATACAAGAATTGGAAACTAAAATTAAATTACTGGATCGGGATTTAATTGGGAATTATAGTAAACAAACTGAAACGGAGTTATTAAAATGTCAGAAGGATCTTTTTTTACTACAAAATAGTAAATTATCATTTTATGAACAGAAAATGCTGGTTAAATACGCTAATCATATACAGACCCCTTCAAAAGCACTAGCACGTATCATTAATCAATCAAAAATACCTTCTCAAATTTCTGAAATACACTTTAACAATAAAACATACACCAATACTGAAGACATTATTAATGCTTTTGAATTAATATTTTCTCAAGTCTATGGTGAACATCAGGAATTAATTATAAATAAGAGTAATAATGACTTTTTGCAGAAGATTATATTTCCGAAAATTGGTGATGAGTTTCATATGAACTTAGTCAAACCAATTTCCTCAGAGGAGATAACAGATGCAATTAAGAATTTGAAGCTGCATAAAGCTCCAGGACCGGATGGTTTGACCACGGAATTTTACAAAACTTTTAGTGATACATTGGGGAAAATACTTCCACATGTATTTAACTATATAATTAACAATAAAATTAATGACCCGCACTTTAATGCTTCAAAAACTATTCTTATACCGAAAGAAAATGCTGATTTGCAAAATCCGGATAACTATAGACCTATTTCACTTTTGACCATTGGTAGGTTAGGTAAAATCCGAAGAAAAAATAAAATATTTGGGTATTGTTTTTTCAACAGACAACAGAGACTTTTATGTGAATAATGTTAAGTTACTTTGGGAGCATATAGTGTCTGATTTAAAAAGATGGAATAATTTGAAATTACCAATAATGGCAAAGACCTCAATTATTAAAATGAACATACTTCCCAGAATATTATATAGCTTTAGAGCTACTCAAGTCCAAATTTCTAGGAAATTCTTCAAACAAATTCATACAGAATTAGGTAGATTTGTATGGGAACCTAGAAAAACTAGGACATCCTATGATAAACTGATGACTCCGAAAAACAGGGGTGGTCTAGAGTTACCGAATTTTGAAGCATATTATTTAATAATAAATTCTAATAGAATTCTAAGAGTGGTTAACTTTGATAGGTCTAGTCCCAAATGGTCACCCAAGTGGTTGATTCTGAATTATAAACATGTTACTGGACTGGGTATTAATTGTAAGGCATTACCCTTTTTAAATAAAGATACCCTTAAAATGTACGCTCTGATGGAACATATCAGAGTATATAAAATATCAATACAAAATCTGTTTAACTCACTAAATCTCTTACAATATATGATGACTTTTCAACCATTTCATAAGAACCCAAATTTGAAAATTGGTAATCAGCTGATAGATCTTAAAAAATTCCCACTTTTAAGTGATTTAACCATACTTGATTTATATCCCTTCCTTGGTATCTCAATACATGACATGTTAAGAGAGATGAATCTCCCTAACTCGTATTTAATTATAATGAGACAGCTAAAGGATCTATCAATGAGTTATTTTAGTAATACAGCAATGACACACAAACTAGTGAAAGATATCCGTGGTTTGGTCTGTTATTATTTTAGTAATAGTAATTTTAAAATTAAAGAAGAAGATTTAAACATTTGCCTAAACTTATGGCAAACTCTTACGAGGACTGTAAATATATCACGGCTTCATATAATTTGATAAAAGATGTGAAATATAATAACCAAATACTTTTATCCAAATACTGGAAGGAGAAATTGTTAATGATTGAAGATAATAAAATAGTGAAAGCAATTAATTTAACCTTAAAATCAGTATCTCTTCAAAAGTTATTATTTACTCAGTTGATGATATTTAATAATGCGTATTACACTCGTCTCACTCTTTATAAATTCAACTCTAAAAACTCACCTAAATGCCCATATTGTATAGACCAAATGGCTGACCTTTTACACATGTTCTGGAGTTGTAAATGTATTTTCAAACTTTGGAATTCTTTAAAAATTCAATTACAAAAAATGGGATATCAACAGTCTACACTTTCTTGGGAGTTTATGATTCTTCATATTCCTCCGATTAATTTGGATAGATCCCAAAGGATCATACTCATAAATATTTTCCTGTTAATGAAGCTGTATATAGCTACAAATTGGCTGAATCCATCCCAGACTTCATGGGAAAACTTTAAGAGTGTAGCGATAAAACATATTTTAGCACATAAATTACTAATTAAAGATCATAAGAAAAGCATAAATAACACAAAGATATGGGAGCAAATCTTTAATATTGTGTTAGCTTAAGGTTCCAATCCACTTTTCTCCGGGAAGTACATACTAAATATGGAGCTTAGTATAGATAAGTCTTATATTGATAGTAGATTTTTATTTTCTCTTCATTTAATACCTATCTAGAAGTTTATATTAATGTATAATGACTTTATGTAACTGTTGGAAGCATTCATGTATATATTGTAAATATGTTGTGGTATTGTATTAACATTTGGAAAAGAATAAAGACTTATTATTGAAAAAAAAAGAAATCATAGAAATTTAACTTTTTTATAATACGGTTGATAAATTTGACAAGGAAGTATGAAACAAACATTTTTTCAGCCTCACTGTTTGCCAATGAAGATACTGTGATAAGTTAATATTTATCTGTGTCACTTAACCCATTGCCCTACCATGTTTTTTACACTTTTAGGATATGTGCTGTTGATGATGTAAGGGTTATCAGGAAACACACAGTTTCAGAATTTTGCTCATTCTAGCTACTAGAAACCATGGTGTGCATGAGGTTTGCTTAGTATTTTAATAGTAAGGTTCATATATGTAAGAATATGCAACAAAATAGACTTAATCATAACCAGTCTGTTATGTCATTGAGAGAAAAAGGGTAATAATTACCATATCCATACCTCTCAACTGTACAGATTTTTGCAGAATGTACAGATTTTTACCTGTTTTTAGTCCATTCCTTGTAAAACATGATTTTCTTGCAAGTCACTGAGTTGAAGTCATGAAATAGTGACAGATGTTTGAGTTTCAGACTTCATAACTTTCAGAAAATTCATGCTAACACAAATCATGTTGTTCTATCAGCTGTCTAAGTTTGTAAGAGTAATTATTATTATTTTTGGATTTGTTCAGATTTCTTGTTCTACGAGGCTGAAAGGTATACATATAACTTGCACCTCCAACCCAGTATATAATATATATATATATATATATATATATATATATATATATATATATATATCTATATATATATATATATATATATATATATATATATATATATATAGTTGTCCACTCACACATTTCAGTATACATATTATAAGAAAGCTGCTAAAATATTAAATTATTCTTGTGCTATACAATATGTATATAATTAACAAATTAGAATTAGTATTTTACAGTGCCCTAGATGGGACTAAAATATAATTCACTAGTCTATTGGTGCTTTGCTCTCGTACTTTTATGCACTTTATAATGCTACTCCATGGCTTTTGCAACTTCTATTTTTTTATTTCTGCCATCAATAAGTATTTACTTTGTCATGATTATACTCAACATCAGTTTTTGCCCCTATGGTGCAATATTTTGGACTTCTGTTGTTTAATTAATCATTTAATGTTCATTGACATTTATTGTCATTTATTCTGTCTCTTCTGTGTGTCTAGGTTGTGGCTAAAATGGTTCTTGGAGACATTCACTTACCTGTTTAACAAATGTGAAATATATTAAATCAATAAATGTGTTTCAGAAAAGTATATTAGGAGATTTCTTCTCAATAGCGAAGCTTAGGATATGAATTTCCTGTAACTGATATTGAGAACATGTAAAAATATTTGGTCATCAGCATAAAAGCAATGTAATATGTGTGAGATTTCAGCTACTCTACTTAAAAATCTGACTTTGTGGCAGTGGAAGGTGTTTCAGCTTTTAAAGTTGTTGCTTCATTAGATTTTAAACTTCTTTTCTGACTGCCATTTGTTTATAGCAATGCAACATTTGTTAAAAGATTTTAAAGCCGCTACTTGTTTTCTAACACTGTTCTTGCATAACCCCTATCAGTGCCAGTATAAGGCTTATTAGCAACTTTAAAACTATTTTCTGCTTTCTGATGTGGTTCCTGTATGGCCATAATATGTGTTGCAATGTGAGGTTCATTTTATTCATTGTGCTGAGGTTTGAAAGATAATAACCTGGCTATAACAGGTTACACAAGTATCTGTTTAGAAAAGGGGCATTATTTTCTCATTTTCAAACAAGGATGTTATAGTTAGGTTCTTCATTTTTTGTCAGACACAGGCCTGTTACTATTAATTAACAAAGAATGTCACAAGCTGCACTTTATTATTTATGCAAACATTACATGTGTTGTAATGTGTTGTCGATAACATTACCCTCAAGCCCTTCATCATATCATCTTCTACAAGTGTATACCCCAGTCCTATAGATAAACAACTAAATTGAAAGTTTATTGTTGTGTGCATAATAAGCAAGTCATCTGCACAACATATTCCAGTTAATAAAATATCTAACTTATATTAGAAACATTGCATGCATAATAGATGAATAATGTTAATAACAATTAGAATAAGAACAGCATTTTCATCTCTGTTTTCAGTATTTTACCTAAATTTGTACATATTAACCCTCACCATTGGCACAAAGAGATAAAGCCCTGACTACGACCTAGGTAACCAGAATTTGATTAGTAGTTTATATACGTAATGGAATAGACAGAGAGAATGTCATTGCTTATGCTGAGGGTAGGGCACATGTTGGTCATACTCCTCGTGGATATCTAGCAGAGGCTGGAGCTCAGATGGAAGACACTAGGTTGTGGAGTGTAGGAGTACAAAAGGTGTGACTGGATTATGGGTCTACAAATGGGGCACAATGCCTGAGTATTCTCCATTGTCCATCCATATATTAGCACCCAGTTGAAAGACATTATGGGCTAGCAAAAAATACTTCTAGCCACAGTGTAAGAGGACCTGCCTGATTCATTCCACCCCACTTATTTGGCAAGCCTTATACCTCAACAGTATGAGACAGGGAGAAAAGGGATTCCTTGTATAGATGCCCTCCCATAATGAAGCTCCTTATAATGTATGAGTTTGAGGTTTGGTATAATGGTTAAGGCGCTTGCCTCAAAGTCACAACATACAAGGTTTGATTCTCCTCTTTAAAATGAAATTAGGGTGAGCATAAAATGGCTTACAGTTGCATCTAGCCAAGTGCATATTTAACTTCCTTCAATAACTAAATGATTAGTACAGCTGGAATGGTGATCTTGAGGTCCTGGGTTTGAGTCATAGATTAAAATCCATTTCTTTAGTGCTGTGCTTGTAGGCTTTTGATTGGGCCTATCCTACCAAAATTTTACAACAGCATTATTGGTATAGTGGTGACCCTATCTGCCTTTCAAGCAATTGACCCAGGATCAATTCCTCATCAATGAAAAAGTCTGTACATTCCAAGCATTATTAGGGGTTGGAATAGTGAGTAATCCATTTTCTTCACAAACCAAAGTACAAGGTTTGACTCTCCCATTTGAGGGGAAAGTTTCTAAGTTTAAAATGGTCTATAAGGACTAGCCTAGTACTTACCTATGAAACATATTCGATAGCCACTAAGATTGTGAATCATGGAGAGTGGCACCCTATGGGTAGCCATGGGCTGTACGTCTGTGGCACTTGTCCAAAAACATGTTATTCAAGCCTGTTTACAAATGTATGAGACTGAGACTATACAGGCTTAGTCCTTTACCCTGAAGGTCAGGCTTACCTGAAGATATCCTTCTTTAAGTTCCCTAGCCACAGGCAAATTCAACAAATATATATCATCAAAAACAAATTGCTATTAATTATATTACTTAAAATTGCCTAGTCTTAATTCTATCTAAATAGTTTATATGTCAGTCTTTTATCATGCTCTTATACATCTGCCAGAGAGGCTATCCATTAACAGACACAGTCTCTGAAACTTTCTGAGCAATCCTTGCTTCTCTCATGTCCAATTTATCCATCAGCTAAAACCATTTGGTTTATATGGCATCTCATTCAGTTTCCACTTTCTATTGATATTTGTTTTTTGCAATTGCCACCTAAAGGAATACTACTGTTCTCTAATTATTTGTTGATAATATTTGCTTATTGTACTATGAAAGAAACGAGGCCTTGCAAGACCACCTGCAAATAATGCCTTAAATCATATTTGAAGCTTTTTTTACTTTGAATATGACAAAATTTGTTCCCAACACTCTTCAACAGCTAAAACTTGCCATAGGAAACATAATACCTAGTCATGGTATGAAAAATATCTCTGCATGCACTTCCATGCAATAGTCTAAACTTCCTTACCTTAGTCACATACCAAGACAGAACCAAGGCAACTGAAAAAAAAGCCATGACCACATTACATTCATTCTCAATATCCAAAATGAGGTGTTGTTCCTTTTAACTATTTCCAAAAATTAAAGACCTTGATCTTCTTTAGGACGTTACATGCCCTACTAACCATTTTTCCCATAATATGTGTTTCTCCCTTGCTTCTAATATTATTGAAAATGTCTTTGGAAGAGCAGCAAACAACAAATTAGGTATTCAAATCTGCCTAGCTGTCTTTATCATCTCCTCAAATTCCAACCGCAGCAAGCCTCAAAAGACATGGATGTATGAACGCTGTTAACTGTTACCAAATTTACTTGATCAGCAAGGTTACTCCCCGACATTTTATTCATCTGATGAGCCCATCAGCTTCTCAAATCATCTTCACTTTCACTTCCAACTTAATATATCACATTGATAATAACAGATTCAGTCAAGGCCAAATCCATTGATCATTAAATAATGATGTTAACCCCAAAGGTATTGCTTAATAACATATGATAATTTATTTATGTATTTTCCATAATATCTCCACACTGCAAGGCATTCAAATTCCAATGGGTTGGCAGGAGTATTTTATTTGGAAAATAATGTTAATGGAATTTTTCCACTTGATTAATTGGCAAGAATTAGACAATCAGCATTTTTTGCAAGGGTAATTAATTTTAATCAGACAATCAGGGTATAGATTGCTTTCTTTTTTATACAGGACAGGCTTCCTTGAAAATGTATTCATAATACCTGACAACACTCTATCTATAACTACAGATGTAAAATTTGCTTTTTTATGTTCTAGAGAATGTTTAAGCAAATGACTATCTTCTATAGAATACCTGTATTGCTAATGTGTAGAGAAATTCTTGGTCTAAAAGTATATGTTCTTTGTTGAACATAAATTACTCCACAAAAACAATGAACCAGAAACACAATGTAATCAGTTCTGCAAATTGCAAAAACATTAACACTAAATTCTTGAGTTATGGTGTAAACTACTGCTTCAAATTCAGTTTTGTGTAGAATGCCTTAATATCATTCCTGGGGTTATTACATTCCTGATAAATGTTTTTTAAGTTATAGCTGTAGGGAAAACTGTACATCAGGACAATATTTCTTAAGCTTTATGGAGGGATTTAGATTTAGACATGTACCATGTGGTTCAAGATTCAAATTTCAATACCTTATGAAAGGAAAATATTTTCATCAGATAATACTTGTAAGACCTTAATATACTTTATGTACTTGCAGCAAGAAGATAAATCTGTTTACATCTATAGTTATTGACAAAGTGTCAACAGGTATTATGAATAAATGTACAAAGAAGTGTGTCCTGAATAAATGAAGAAAATATATGGATATTATATTCAGGGGCTTTACATAAGCCTGGTTAAATCAAATATGGTGATTCATTTTGACTTTAACACATTTTTTATCACTTGCTGTTGATCAACATGGTTATTGACTGTTTCAGTAGAGCCAGATTTCTAATATGTTATTAAATACTGAAGAGGGTGTGTGAACAAAACGTAGCTTGCACTCTTCACTTGGTAGGATGCTATCTAATAGAGTACATTGACTCAGAATTTTACAGGGCTGTCTTTTTATATTTTTATGAGTGTATGTTAGTGTGTGTGTGTGTGTGTGTGTGTGTGTCTGTGTGTGTGTGTGTGTGTCTGTGTGTGTGTGTGTGTGTGTGTGTGTGTGTGTGTGTGTGTGTGTGTGTGTGTGTGTGTGCACGTGTGTATGTGTGTGTGTGCACGCGCAAGGGACTGTAGAATGTCTGTGTGTGATTGTTTTCTTTTTTTCTGTTTGTGCAATCTCAGAGTTGGTATACATAAGTAGGGGGTGTGGGGCGTGCAGGGGGGCTTGCCCTCCTGCATTTCTGTATTGTAGGTGTGCACCTTTGTGGTGTTTTGGTGTGTTTATTTGTTTTGTGGTGTGGGTGTTGTGGTGGTTTCAGCTTCATTTCGAGATTATGAAATGAAACCATATATATATATATATATATATATATATATATATATATATATATATATGTAGTATAAGCCACACCTTTCATTGATGCATTCATACACTGACAAGTGAAAAGGCTAGTACAGCTGACTGAAAACTATTGGCTTTTTCCTACTTAAAGTGTGGAACAGTGATGATTAAGGAGATTTCCTTTTCCTCACCGCTGTGTGATTGGTATGTATAATTAGCTGTGGTATGTGGATGTGGGGGATTGCCCCCTGCTAAAAAGAATTTTATGTGTTTTCACTGTTTTGTTTGTGGATTGATGGTTTTCATGGTCTACCATTATGAACCGATAATGTTGGGTCTATGTTTAATCCAGTGAAGTAGAGGTTAGGTTCTCATAATATCTCTCTCTCTGTATATCTATATATATATATATATATATATATATATATATATATATATATATATATATGGGTCTACTTCTAAATTCTGAAGTTTCAAAATTTCAAATTTCTTATGGTCGAGATCATAGGACTGTAGTTTTAAAACTTTGAAGCATTTAAATGGAGATTGCTGTACAGAGTAGAATGGTATATTTACCATTTTTCTCTCTGCAGTGAGATCTCAGAGTTGGTATATTTAATTATTAGGGGATGTGGGGGGTCCAAAAACGTAAAAAAATGTTTTTTCTTTTTCTTTCTTTCTTTTTTGTGTTTTCATTTCAAAGTTTCAAATCTTCGATCTTATGGTCTCGACCTTAAGAAATTTGAAAATTTGAAAAAAATGATATAATATATATACATATATACACACACACACACACACACACACACACACACACACACACACACACACACACACATGAACGCATGCACGCACGCACGCACACACACAGACACACATACATATCAGACAAAGCAAGTGATGTGACAAAATTTAGTTTTAGTTAGTGTTAAGCAATGAAGAGATGAGTCAGAGATTGGATTAGAAGATGATTGCTTATTCAATTCAGAATATGAATGCGGAGTGCTTTTATCTTTAATATAAAGCATCCTAAGATGTTTTTTATATTTCTAGTACAGAGTTATTTTATGTATTTATATATAATCATCACACAAACTCACACATAATTTACTCTATATATTTAACTATCTTCGGTCTATTTTGTTTTGCAGATAAACCCAAAATAAATCAAAGTTATGTATGTACAGTTAATCAGATCAAGTTTACTTGCTATTGTGAGATTGATTCCAATCCAATCCCTTCTGTAATATGGCATCTTCCAAACAAGAACATCAGTGAAAACAGCACAGATGATAATTTTAAATCTCATTCTTTTGCAAATGGAACCATAATCACAAGCATCATAGAAGGTCCTGCAGAGAATATCAATAATGTTACCTGTTCTGCTTACAACTGTCAGGGATTTGCAGAACAAGTGTTTGCAATTCAACAGCAGCTCTCAGGTAAATATAGATTCTATCTTACAAGTGAAATTGTACACATGGAGCTCAATAATTTTTAATTTATGAAACTGATATGATTACTATGATAAAACTTGTACATACTATCTTGAAGAGAATTCGTACTAATCAACATTATATGCTGTATGAATAATCTAGATATAGTACTCAGATTAACAGAGAATGCATTGAAAGGCTATGACATCATCAATGGTTAGTCACTTGCTACATCATTGGAGCCTTTGTTAATCTTTATAATAACATTAAATTGGGGATGTACCCTGACTACTAGTGACTGCCAGTTAATTACAACAGCTCCAAAATATGTGTGTTTGAGGTGCAAAAGAAATATACATATCATTTAGTTCTTGCCATTCGGAAGCATTTTTAAATTATTTACTATTCTGTTCTGCCTTACTGAGTCATGTAATATGGCAACTTATTTTTAAGGGATGAGATGTTGGAATTAATATCTAAATGTAAGTTATTCTTCACTTTGTGTGGTGCTATGTAATAAAGTCTGCTGAGTCAGGATTTTATGGACTTTATGGTGCCTTCCCTCTATATATAGTATGGTGTGTGCATGTGTGCATGTGTTTTTGTCTATATACACACACAAACACACACACACACACACACACACACACATATATATATATATATATATATATATATATATATATATATATATATACTTATATATATATATATATATATATATATATATATATATATATATGTATATGTATATATGGGTCCCATTCAGAAAATCCACTCAATGAAAAGTTAAACTTCATATGGTTGAGACCATATGACTGACTTTCTGAGATGTCAAAGCTTTTGAATGGAGATTGTGGTACACTGGGGATCAGGGAATTTACCCTTTTCCTCACTGTACTGCAATCTAGGAGTTGATATATATAAAACGCATATGGTGTGGGAGGTACAGAAGAGGCTTGCCCCCCAGCAAAAATGTAGATTTTTGTTGTTTTCCATCATTTGACTTTCCAGAAAGTCAATCATATGGTCTAGAACATATAAATTTCAACTTTCTATTGAGTCGTTATCCTGAATGGAATTTTTATATGGTATCTATATCACTTTGTCAGTTGTTTCTTTAATTGAATAACTAATCATCGAACCCTATATGTCGAAGTTCCTATTCGGCGAAATACCTAAACATCGAATGTAAATGCATCGAATTGTTTTACTTGGCCAGCACCCCCCAAATGTAAAATAGCTGTGATAATAAACTGTAAACAATAAGGTACATTAACACTTTCACATGTTTATTAACACCAAACTTGTCCGTAAAAAATAAACTGCAATAACACCCGTCTGCACATATGTTTTTTTTTCTTCATTTTTGCAGTGGAGAAATTCCCCCTGCACCACCCTCAGAAATTAAATACACCAACTCTGAGATCACACTGCATTGTGGAAAAGGGTAAACTATAGCACAGCATCATCGCCTCCAGGCTATTGTTGAGAACAGAGATAAATATGATCCTGAATCTTTTCTGAAGACAGTAGATCTCGTATTAAAGGTTTAAATACTTGTATTAAATAAACTTTGCGCAGTTCATTTTACATTCACAATGTTGACCAAGTAAAACAATTCAATCACTTTACATTTGATGTTTAGGTAGTTTGCTGAAATGGAACTTCAACGTATAGGGCTCAGTGATTAGTTATTTGATTAAATAAATGTTTGATGAAATGATATAAACCCTTTATAGCTATATATCTATATCTCTATCTGTATATATATATATATATATATCTATATATATATATATATATATATATATATATATATATATATATATATGTCTACTTATTTTAATGAAGATACACAGCAGGTTTCATTAAACAAAAATCTCAATGCAGAATCAGTGAGTGATGCAGGAAACAGCCGATCTGACGTGCACCAGCCTGTCGATACTGTTCCTGCATGGAAAGCCATGCAGAATGCTAATTACCTCATTTGTTGGTGGAAACCATGCAAATGAGGTTAATTAGTGATTCAGAAAGCAGGCAGCCATATGTGCAGGAACAGTGCAAGTTGTAGAAATGTATTCAGTTACTAACTGAACAGATTCCTGCAAATAACAACACAGAGGCATGACAGCTCAAATAAAAGCATGTATTATAAACTTTAAGCATGCCAATAGCCAAATATATGGCCATTGGCATGGGAAAGTGTTTACTTTAATAAAAAATCAAGCATTGTTTTTTTTTTTTTGCCAATCTTGGCCGTTTAAGCATAGGGCAGCGGCAGGTGGAATTGTGCTGAAAAAAAATTATAACTCAATTTTAGGTGAAATCTGCATTTTTCCATTACAGTCAATGGCATGCAGAATCAAAACATTACCAAGGAACACTGGTTGTCAAGGGGAAAGTCTCTGTGTCAGAGCAGTAACTATGGACTAAGGCAGTGGGGTATGCAAATGAGGGGAAATGTACTGAATCATAAAATATTCTAAGTCCACACACTGCACCTAACCATGTAGGTGCTAGAACAGGATAGTGTAGGCAGGAGGAGTAGCTAACATGAAAAGGGGGTGTGTCATGCTTGCTGTAAGCACATTGGAGCACCATTGCCTGGGTTTGTGCTTAGCTATGCACAGCTAAGCAAGTGTGTGTGTCTGAGTAATGTCTTACTCCTTGAAATGAAGACCCTGTTCGCATCAAGGGGAGGGCCATTTCTGCTAAAATGTGTTTACATTAGCTAAACGAGTGTGCGCTGAGCACTGGGACTTAAACAAAACAAAAACAAAAAAATGGAAATAGCAGCACTGTTTACTTTTAGGCAGTGGGTTTGCACGCTGTGCCTCGGGGCTTAAAAGAGGCAGAAATGGGAATGGGGAAAAGAAAAAAAGGGAAATAGCAAAATACAGGCACTCAAATAAAAGGAAAATAGAGGGCAGGTGCAATGTCTCAATGTCAGCCAATCACACAGGCAGCATCTGCAGCACACCACTATAGACTATGCAAACACCTTCCAGTCTGGATTTTCCCACAAATGCTGCACCATAGATGTACACTTATGGGGAATTTTAACCGACAAAACTAGCAAAAAATGTTAGCGGCTGCTATCGCTTTGATCCATCAGCATGTGCAAGAGGCCCAGAGCATTGAAGAGGATAATGCTGACAACCAAATCAGACCGAGGAGGAGGAGAAGAGTGTTCCGATCCAGAGTAACCTATCAGAGGCTACATGATCTGGAGATAGAGCACTACAGGGTGGACATGGACATACTTCAGCAACTCATTGAGCTGTGCCAGCCTTACCTCAGTCCCAGAGCCAACAGAGGGGAACCCATCCAAGTGGATACCAAGATATGTGGAGTCTTAAGAATACTAGCTACAGGTACCTTCCAAAGACCAACTGGGGATATCATGGGGGTCTTGCAGGCATCTGCATCCAGGATTCTCCACCAGTTCCTGGATGCCATGCAACCACATGCCATTGAGCACATTTACTTCCCCAGCATCCGTGATTAGAGGACCAGCAATATGCATCTCTTCCACCATGTAGCAGAATACCAGGAGGTACTAGGTGCTATAGACTGCATGGACATCCACATCATAGCACCACCCGGTAACTAGGGCAGGGTCTACCTAAACCACAAGGGTTTCAACTCAATAAACTGCCAGGTTGTGTGTGATGCCCAGGGCATTATCATGAATGTGTGTGCTGGCAGGCCTGGAAACTATCACGACTCCTACATCTGGTATTCATCATAGCTTTACCAGGCATTTTCCAGTGGGGACATCCCATATGGCCATCTGGTGGGGGATTCTGGCTATGCACTGGAGCCATGGCTGATGACACCCATCAGAAATGCACACCCACCCACACAAGAACACCATAATGAGACACACACACAAACCAGAATCATTATAGAGCATGTGTTTGGGATGCTCAAATCATGGTTCCGCTGCCTTGACATATCCAGTGGAGCATTGCAGTACTCTCCAGCCACATGTGCACACATGTTCATAGTATGTACCATGCTACACAATATGATCCTGTGGAAACAGCTGCAGCAGGAACAAAACAGGGAAGGGTCACACAGCCCCCCACCATTGCCAAGGTCTCCACAGACACAGAGGGACTCAGAAGAGGAACATCCTGAGCCTGTCCCTGTAGGCAGATGGAGGCATGCCCTGTATGCCCTGGCCTTGGCAAAGGGGCAACACATAGCACATACACTGACACTGTAGGAACTGAGGGACTGATATCTCTCTCTGGCTCGCACACACAGTAAAATGGATGCCAAACATCACAACACCTATACCTTACCATGTATAGTCTGTATTGGGTGCATCCGACATAGTCAGCCCTCAAGCACCATCCTCACAACTGCCGCAGACACAAGGTAAGTCAGTCTTCTTAACAATAAATGAATGGAGTAGAATTTTCTGTTAGCATATATATGGTATTGATGCAAGCACGCAAGGGAATGGGTGGCTTATTGGGATAGCAGCAGAGAACTGACAGCTATGTGGGACAACAGGAAGTGTATGTCCAGTAATGGCTTACCCACACTATGCAGTACCACCCTAGTTGACAAATACCACTGCAGTATATGTGGTGAGCCAAGTAACTGGGGGGTCATAGGTTACATGCATGGATGTCAAAGTGGGGGTCCCATACTCACCCCCAGCCTCACCCAGCAGATCAGCTGTAGAAAAACATACAGAAATGTCTGGCAAAGGCCCCCACATGGTGACATCCATGAAGTTTCCACCTACAGACTTACACAGTGATATCACATCAGGTCTGGTAGTTGCAGTATGGCTCTGAAAAGTAAGAAGTCTGAAACTAAAAATGTTTATGCCAAAACAATTTGACCTGTGGTTGATACTGTTATGCCTGTAGTCTCAAAGATAGAGCACACCACTTTGCTAAATGGGACCAAAATGTTAAGCAAATATCACCACAGTCTGTTCAAATGTGTATTGTGTACAGATATGTCACCCCCCACCCATAGTCTCATAGAAATGCAGTAACATGTCCTTAGCCTTAAGCAATATCCAGCTGTCAACTAGAGTGATGGCTCAACATGAACAGAAAGCAATTGTCAGTAACACCCAGTCAACTTACTGGTGCCATCCCAGGGGTGTCATCTGCCTGGCAGCCTGGGAACATATGATCATCAGAATGCCCTGCCCTGCTACAGATGGCCTACATCTGTCACACCTGGCCTACAGGCCTCTGGCAAATGCCCATGCCTCACCCACAGTGCCCTGTTAGGGAGTGTCATGGTGTCCATAACACCAACATAACACAGTCTACAAAATGCAAAGAAAGGCTATGCTGCTAACTGCTAGGAGCAAACCTGACAGATTCAGACAGCCAGAAATCTGGACAAAGCCATGAATAATGGGGTGATAAAGGTCCAAGGAGAATGACACATTTGAAATACTGCTCTAATAATGTTAAAAAGTTGATGGAATTATTGTATTAGCATGGAATGTCTGAAGGGTATGAAGTCTGAAACGACAATGTCAGCTGTCAGTAATATCTGACTTCAACTCTGAGTGACTTGAAAAACACTTTTTCTTAAAAACCACACTCATTTGGGTAACCAGACAGATATATGAGTTATAAATCTGGACATTCTATGAAACTCTGTACAGTTGACAGGCAAGGCTAGGAATCTAAACATGGGAATGCCCTCATTGCAGGCATTCATAACCCTGGAAGATGGTGACATGTCTGCACCCACAGAACCCTGGCCCACAGCCATGGGGAGTAACACACCCTTCCCTGATCACTCATCCTATGCAACATCCTGACCCCAAAATGTGGCCAGCAAAACCAAGTGAGGTGGGCCATACATATATGTGAGACACATACACACACCTCCAGGCTGGTCAAACAGTCTGATACACAAAAGACCCTCCAAGTGCAGTCAACCTTTGAGAAGACCACTATGCAAAGTACTGGTAGCTATAGACAAACATATCTGACCCTGGACAACCTCCCACATATCTCATCCCCTACAAATCAATCTGGAGTCTGCCTGCCACCCCGATCCTGCCTGACTTATATTACCCAACCGTGGACTGGAAATCAAACCATGCCAGAACAGAAATGCACAGAGATTCCACCATTGTAATATATCACCAAGGTGCCCGACCATTTCCACAGCTCCAGCAGTCAACTGGTTGTAGGCACACCTCTGAAAGGCTGGATTGTGCAAGAATGCCTAGCATTTGGCCCATAATAGTGGTGTGTGCGTTATCCATCCTGTATTCCTCTGGTAAATCACTGTGATGATCTGAGGTATGTCACGAGGTACTGAAACAATACATGACAGTGTCAAATGTCATATATTTCAGATGTCTGCTAAAACAAACCCTGTAACACTAGCAACCCATACATTACTAAGATAAATAGTCACAATCACTGTATGGCCCATTGTCTCCCGATTTTGATAGGCTATCTCCAGATATCCTGCACCAACAGGTTAAGAGTTATGGCTGTAGCACAAAATAAACTGGACTAGAGCACAACAATCCTTGGAATGGAGACCCACATTTACTATAGAAGGTCGCACTGGGCATGCTCATACACTTAGAGAATTGTCAGTAGGGTCAAGAAATTAACAGGCCTTTCCCACCCAGTGCACTTCTCATTGCCCTACTTTAGCAGTCCTGAAGATGTCTGTCACCATAAAAGTACCTTTCATCAAACCTCAGCCCTATAAGCTCTGTTGCAGGTGTGATAACTGTGTAACACTATAGTACAAATAACTGGCTATTTAGGAGTTCTAATCTCAGTCCTAGCAAATGTAAAAGTGTGTGTGTGTTTATAAGTTAAAGATTTTGGGTCCATTCAAACCCAGTACACTTCCCATTGCCCTGCTTTAGCAGTCCTGCAGATATCAGTCACCTTGGAAGTTCCTTTCATCAGGCCTCAGCCTTATAAGCTCTGTGGCATGTGCGATAAATGCATACCACTGTAGTTATAAGTAACTAGTGAGGTATGAGTTTTAATCCCAGTTCTGGAAAATGTGTGTGTATTTTAAAGTATTTTGTAGCCTCTCTCACCCAGTACATCACCCATTACCATACTTTACAAGGGCCGGTGATGTTCCTCACCTTAGAAGTACCTTTGGACAACCTTCATCCTATAAGTTTCATGGCATGTGTGATAAATGTATAATACTGTAGTAGCAATAAATAGGTAGGTGGGGTTCTAATCTCAGTCCTGGCAAGTGTGTATGTGTGTGTGTGTGTGTGTGTGTGTGTGTGTGTGTGTGTGTGTGTGTGTGTGTGTGCGTGCGCGCAAGAACAGTATCCTGTCTGTGGATGGGGTGTTGTGTTTGTGTGTGAACCATATCCATTGGAGGGGTGAGTTTTGCTACATTTTGCTGTTGCTCACCCAGTACATGTGTCATTGTACACATTACAAGGCCCACAGTTGTCAGACACTCTGCAGCCCTATAAGCATTATGCCATGTGCAATTACTATGTGACAGTATGGAATAGAGAACAAGATAGGCAGCCCATCTAATCCTTGGATACCACTCCCCACTCAGGAATCATACACAAATACACTCAGGTAGGCAGCAACCTCTACATCAGTAGGTGGCCTGCAAACTGGCTCACAGATAGAACCCACAGTTTGAAATCAGCAGACTCCATGTCAGACTGCTGAATAGTCATGAGTGGAGTCCCACAGGTTGTAGACCTGGGTCTTTCCTCATGTTTGGGATCCACACCTCTGAGGACCAGTCCAGGGTCTATATTATATCCTCGAACGCTTAAAAAAGCGAACGCTGATTGATCGAACTTATTTTCGCGAAACTGCAAAATATCGAAGCAGCAAAAACTTGAATTTTTTCCTAGGGAAAGAATTTGGTTGTCCGTTTCTGTTGCTTCGGTATTTTCAGTGTTATGGTGGAAAGTTACCGGTCAGATTCAGGTAAGTGTGCGATTTTGTGGATGTGAGTGTTGGGGTGATTTAGGTGAGTTAGGGTTAGGGTTCGGGTTAGGTGTGTGTGCGATTGAGTGGACATGAGGGTTAGGGCGGATTTAAGTGAGTTAGGGTTAGGGAGCGGGTGAGGTGAGTGTGCGATAGTGACGAACCTTAGGGTTAGGCTTTGGGTTAAGGTAAGTGGGTAGTTAGTGGTGTGTGCATAGTTTAGTGTAGGGTTAGGTATCAGGTTTTAGGTGTATGTGTGTGGATTTCTGTTTGTTTGGTGTGCTTGTGTTGGGTGCATGTGTTTTGGATCAGCGATTTTTTTCCCTGGGAAAAAAATCGCTGATCTGACAGTTTGAGATTGTAAGCTTTCGCTTAAATTAGTTCGATCAATCAGCGTTCACTTTTTTAAGCGTTCGATAATATAGACCCCCAGTCCAATACAAAGACACCCTGGCTGACAATGTTTGCAGATATCTACAAAGTGGGTGCTGTTATCACCCCCCATGTGAAGTTGACATCCTTCACAAAGGCATCTCTAAGACCTATGACTGTTTTCAGAACCCTGGACATAAGCTCAATGCCAGATGATGTGCCGCCATCCCCATAAAGTAATACATTGATGGTAGTCCACTGAACACTGATGTTGGTATAAGGGAACTGGGAACACAGGGTGACAGTGAGATGTCTGTTAACCACCACCATGTCACTGTTTTCTGAAAGTCCTTTCATGTGTCATTTCTCCTGGCTAAATGTGTTGAATCTGGGAAGTAAAAGGACAGTGTTTCCCTGTACTGTCCCCTCAGTAGGCCAATCAATGTGTACTATGGCCCATTTGCCATGTACCCCACTGGACACCTGCAACAACAAGAGAGGCTGCAAATGTACCTCACAAAGAGGATCTTAGGTACTACACACTTGCTCCATATGGACAGACTCCAACAACTCAAATGAATCTCTGTCTCATATTGGCTACTTGGGTGCGATCTCTGCCTGATATACACAGCCATGTCTGAATTAACCTTCTCAGGAATGCTACATCTGAAGAAAACAATATCTCCACACAACATGGCTAAGATACCTTAACTCCATCCTCACAATCAACAGGATCACATCCTGCTGACACACAGATACCCGGAGGGACAGGTTCACAACCCAAAGACTGGCCACACTATGGAATGGATGTCACATACATGTCAAGTCGAGCACATCACTGGCCCTCTTCAAGAGAAATTTGGAGGAGTGGATGGGGAAGAGAATACCCACCCTGGGGATCACTCCAGTGACTATACTCAGTAGGCACAATGATGAGTATCGTCAGGTGGCATGTTGCCCTTGTATTCCCATGGGCTAGCCTTGTAAAGCCTCCATGGCCATTTGCAAAGTACACACTTATGAATCTTTGAACCTATGGATCTCAGTACTGTAAGTTGTTTGTGTGTTCATTACTGTGTATAAAAGTGTTTGTGATTGTGTAAACATGTGGGTGAAAGTAGTTGGTGGCTCGTCTCACCCAGTCCAACTACCATTGCCATACCTTACAAGTGCGGTAGATGTTATTCACTATATAGGTACCTTGGGACACTCCCCAACCTATAAGCTCTGTGGTGTGTGTGTGATAACTGCATAGTACTATAATACCAATAACTACATAGCTATGGGTTCTAATATGAGTCATGGCAAATATGAGTGTGTGTGTGTGTGTGTGTGTGTGTGTGTGTGTGTGTGTGTGTGTGTGTGTGTGTGTGTGTGTGTGTGTGTGTGTATTATTGTGAGCAAGTGGGTATATGTGTAGGTTACAATATTTTGTGGCCTTTCTCACCCAGTACATCACCCATTATTATAATTTGCAAGGCCTGGTGATGTCCCTCACCTTAGAAGTACCTTTGAATAAGTGTCTCCCCATAACCTCTGTGGTGCATGCGATAAATGCGTAATGATGTAGTAACAATAAATAGGTAGGGGTTCTAATCACAATCCTGCCAAATGTGTGTGAAAGTAGAGTATTGTGTATGTGTTTGTGTGAAAATGACATCCATTGGATGGGCATGGTTTCATATTTTAAGCCATGGTATTCACAGTACACATTCCTAGGCCTACTGTATGAGGTCCGCTGTTCAAATAAACCATAGTGGTATCTGTAAACACTCTTCAGCCCTGTAAGCCCCGTGCAACAGTATGGAATAGTATGGTATGAATAACAAGATAGGTTGGTCTGCTAATGTCAGTACTGGCAAGTGTGTGTCTGTGTGTGTGTGTGTGTGTGTGTGTGTGTGTGTGTGTGTGTGTGTGTGTGTGTGTGTGTGTGTGTGTGTGTGTGTGTGTGTGTGTGTGTGTGTGTGCGTGTGTGTGTGTGTGTGTGTGTGTGTGTGTGTGTGTGTGTGTGTGTGTGTGTGTGTGAATAGTATTATCTGTGTGTTTGGTTGACACAATATTCTCTGGGGTTGAGGGGGCGTTAGCAATCTGAGGTGTATTCCACCCACCACACTTACCATTGTCCACTCTACAAGAGCTGATGTCAACCACCATAGACTTATATACAACCCCTCAGCCCTATATCTGTGAGCCACATGCAACAACTGTTACACAGACCTGGGAAATGTGTGCAGATACAGCTGTACCTCGGCTATGGCATGATCAATGTGTTACAACACTGCCATACCCCTCTTTGGTGATGTCTGCAGGGCCACATCCTGCTGACGTAAAGACATTTGGAACACAAACAGAATACACATTCACTTAGTGTTACTAACACCAATAATGCATCATGGCTGAAAAGGTACACGCAGACTCTGATGTTTACCCATTACATATGCCAGATGACAGCACTTTACACAGCATTAAATAGCTACCCTCTACTAAAGTCAACCTGTGCATCAGACCCATATTAGCATATCCCTGCACTGATGGTATGGATGGCAGGGATGTGGCACAGGTATCATCATATACACAGGGTGTTGTGTATGTTTGCCAGAAGCCTAGGCTGGGCCATACTGTTGACATCATGTGTGTGTTTGGGGGGGGGTGTTCATTAAATGGGATGTGCAAGGGTGGTGTGTGTGTGTGTGTGTGTGTGTGTGTGTGTGTGTGTGTGTGTGTGTGTGTGTGTGTGAGTGTATGTGGAGGTGACTTGTCTGATGGTGATGTGTGTTCTTGTATGCACATAGTCACGCCATGTGGGTGCCCTACACAGGGGTATTTTGGACAGCTGTGGGTAGTACATGGCAGGGTGTACAGATCACCATCTCTGGCCATGGACATGAGAACTGGGCCTGCCAGGGGTATCACTGACACCACCAGAGCTGAGTCCAGATGAAGTACTACTGCCCAATGGTGACTGCTGCCTGCTGGATCTGCGTCCCTGTTGCAACCTGCCAGGACCACCTGCCCATGGCCTGCTGCATCATGGCATGGACAGCACACCACCTTCTGTAGTGCTGGTGGTACGGTCAGTATGGGAATGTGATGCTGCATGGCCACATAGTTCCTCAGTTGATCGTGGTGCTGCCCTAAATCCATGTGGCTGCTGGCCATCATCTGGCAAACACTCAAGCACAGATATTCCATGTTCAAGGAGTGCCAAGGCCTCCACCCACTGTCTATCCATGACCTCAGTATGCTCACAGATGGCTGCAGTGAGTTCACGATTATCGCCACATAGACCAGGGACATGTTCATCCATGACCCTGCGTATATATCTCATATTATCTTCATTACTTGCCTGTGCGTCCATGATGCCCCAAAACATGCATCTGTTGACTACTGCTGTGGCACATGCAACAGGGGCATGACAGGCTGCAATCCTCCTCTGAGCACTCCTGCCCATCTGCCTGTGTGAGACCTCGACAGAACTCTGGCTATGGCTAGTGCCTGCACCCTCACTTGCCATAGTCACCACAGTAGCCTATTCCATGCCACCACCCGCCAACTTTCCATTATCTGTGGCCAATGGTGATGGGGTATGTGTGGGAATTGTGACTGTGTGCGGGATCGCGTTAACAATAGTGGGATGTTAGCCGATGGCACAAATTCAGCCCCTGACTAACCCACCTGTGCCTCAATATGAGTATCCTTATGGTCAGAGTCTACAGAGACACTGACATCAGAATCAGAGCAGGAGGGACCACGGCCACCATGTCCACCTGTGAGGAAAAAAACAACATATGTAAATTACTACCTGCACTATAAGTTTCCCTGGTACACACACACACACACACACACACACACACACACACACACACACACACACACACACCCACACACACACACACACACACACACACACACGCAAGTGAGGTGCCTCAAAGGCTTTACACAGACCTCACATTAGCCGACTGGGGACATTCAAGACACACAGTCAGACAATAACATACACACTCTAGACAGACCCTCAGCATCATGCAGTGCAGCTCTTTACAATTACTGTAACTACAGATATACACCTCTGGTATACGTAAGTGGTGTTAGTAGGTGATGCACCTTCACCTAGCACACACTGCACCCATGTAAATTATTGCTGTAAACCTGTATAGCACTGTGGCAACTCCTATAGAACATACCTCCCAACTGTACATGGTTTTGCTGAATTTCTAGATGTGTGGCTCATATATTTGCTCTGTTCCTCATAACTCCTGTGTTTGTGTGATACATTACTGGGTGGACCTGTAGATTGGTGCCACTATTTAATGTCCTAATTTGAGGTGCAGACTTCATAACCTGCAGTACATGTATGTTAAAACAAAGCTGGTTACTCAAACAACTTCCTAAGCTTACATTGGCTATAGTAAGTGTGCACGCACTTGTTAACATGCCAGGTTTTTGTGATATATCACATGAAACCTCAGAAATCAGGTCATAACATTGGCATCATTTCATATGACATATAACCTGTGCAATCCAACTGAAGAATATACACATCAGTTGCAGGTAACATATTGTAAATGAAATAGGTACAATAGGCTGGTTGCATGAGTGTGCACACCCTTAAAGTAATACTCTGTTAAAGCACCTTTTGATTTAATCACAGCATTCAGTCCTCTTGGGATGAGGTCTATCAGCATGGCACAGCTTGACTTGCCAATGTTTGCACACTCTCCTTTGCAAAACACCTCCAACTATGTCAGATTGCAAGGGCATCCCCTGTGCACTGCCCTCTTCAGGTCACCCTGCACATATCCTATTGGACGTAGGCATGGGCTCTGGCTGGGTTAGTGCAGAACATTGCATGTGTTCTGGTGAAGCCATCCTTTTGTTGATTTGGATGTATGGTTTGGGCCATTGCTGTGTGGAAAGGTGGAATTCCTCACCATCCATAGCTATGTGGCAGACACCAGAAGGATTAGAGCCACAAGGGACTGGTGTTTGGAGCTATTCATAATCCCCTCCAACTTTGATACAGCCCCAGTCCCAGCTTATGAACAGCAACCCCAAAGCAGGACACTGCCATCACCATGCTTCACTGTGGGGGTGTTGTTGTTGTGGTGATGTTCAGTAATGTTATTGCACCAAACACACTGGTCAGAATTGTGGACAAGGAGTTCAATTGTGGTCCCATATTACCATAACACATTTCCCAATTGCTTTTTGAAGACCTGATTTATTGTTTTCAGACTTTATCCAGACCTGGGTATTGTATGGTGTGAGGAACTGCTGCTAGTTATGCTCTTGTATCACACAACCCTACCCATACTACTATTAACTCCCCAAATTCCTCTCTGATCACATGCTGGAACTCTGATCCCCTGTAGGCTTGGTCATCTGAAGGGGTACTTTTAACTGTAGAATCTTACTTGATATATTTTCTTCTCTTACCAATGTATACTTCACATTGTCTTTTTACCCATGTTCTATATCTTCTTTTACCTGGAGTGTTTTTATTAATTTCTTGTTATATTACTATGCTCAGCATACGTAATGTAACCTGTATTGTGTATTATGCTGGATGTACGGTATTTGCATAACTTGATGTTGGAGCTTTTCTCCTCAGGCCTATGCTGAAAATGGACCTGGTCCAGTCAGAATTTCCCGTTTAACAAATGTAAAATAAATAAATAATAAATACAATCTCCCAACCCTACCCTATAGGAAAGACATATGGAGACCACTGAAGATTGTTGTGACATGTAGTACACACCTAGTATTTGCCAGAGATTCCTGCTACTCCTTCACTGTTGCTGTAGGGCTCCTGGCAGCCTCCCTGTCTAGTTTTGGTCTTGTATTCTCATAGAATTTGGTGGGTTGTCCCCTCCTTCGCAAAGTCACTGTAGCCCCATATTTTCACCACCTTTTGATGACTGTTTGCACTGTGTTTCATGGTATGTGCAATGCTGTGGAAATGTTTTGGTATCTTTCTACAGGCTGCTACATCTCAAACATGTGGTCCCTTAGCAGCTTCATCAGCTCTTTACAAACCATGGCTGTTGCTGTAGCAGGCAACTGGGTATATGTTATGATAATCCTGGTAGGACAGCTGACCGTTATTTGCTGTTAACCAAAGAGTCTCTGTCATTGATGGCAGATATGTACCCAATAAGATGTACTGCTGTAGTTATATCAAAAGCTGCCTCAACACAGTAGTAGCTTCAGCCTGTGCACACATATGCATCTAGGTTGTTGTACTATTGGTATGTGTCATTATTGTTCCCCTAGCAGATTTGTTTGCTTTACAATTGAATTGTACATGTTATAGGTCACATGAAATGTTGGCAGTATTTTGAAATTGTCTATTGTGTTCTCATTTTTGTATATCACAAATACTTGGCATTCTAAAAGATGTGTACACCATTTATATTCATTGTACACCACTAATTTATACAATATGACCCTAGTTTGGGGCCTTTGTCACACCATTTTGTCAGTCTTTGTCCAGATGTCGTGCAATGACAGGTTGTGAGGTATGCTACAAATACATGACATCTCCTGCAAATAGGTCCCTGTGATGACCACCGTGATGCAATGCAGTAAACACCACCACAAGTGAACATGCAGATATTGCCAAATGGCTGAGTGTAACAGTTGTGTGCATTGTCACATGCATTAACTTTAGCATGCATGGGGTACTGGTGAGCCACAACAGGAAAATCACCTATTTACCAGTTTCAGGCTGCTGTCCCATGTGCAGACTAGAGGGACCTATGTAGTTGTGATAGTTGTGAGGGAGAGGTATTGTCAGCAAATTCACATTAGGCATTGGTACAAGATGAATCCTATGTTTTTGCACAGGTACATTACACACTATAATATTACACCATTTGCTGTTCTTCACCATAGATGTGCACTTGTGTGCATTACTAAACCCCACCCACTAATCCATTTTGCACTGACATATGCATCTAGAGACTCTATAGAAGACAGTTTAAATGCTACCTCATTACATTGATGTGTACTTTGGCCTTACCTGGACGCTCCTCACCTGTTGCCTGGGTGCCACCCACCTCCACTGCTGTTTCCTGTCTTTGAGGTTGTGTGGGGGCTACCCCAAAGTGGGCAAGGAGCTCCTCTGTCACTGTAAGTGGGGCTTGTGTGGCTGGCCCCCCCACCAATAGCAGTATGGTCGCTCACTACAGCAGCAGCCTTTTGCCAGGCATGATGTATCAAGTCAGTTGCTCTATGCCTGACCTGATCATATGTGCATCCATGGTGGCCCAAGATGTTCACTCTGTGGAAAATCTCATTCCACAGGGCAGTCTGGCCCAGCAGATTTTGCTGGCTATGGCTAAAAAAGATAGCATAGTTTAAAATTGCAGCTTCTTTGATCACTGCTGTCTCTGCATCAATGTAAGGTGGTTGCTGCTGCATGGAACCTGGAAGACATAAACAAGGAAACACATTACAGAACCTCAGACATTGCCAGTTCTTTACAGAGCCAGCACATGAATATTGACTATTATTAGGCACCACTTGAAAAACACATCATACCCCTGTACCTTGCAGCACTGTATGAACATGCATTGTACTCCTGGTCATGATGCATCATGTTCCCCCAATGAGGGCCAGTACATTGCATAAACCACCATTCATCACGTTTGTGTAGAGGGATGACAGTGACCGTGTTCCTTGCAGATGGGATGTCAATGGTGCTTAGGCTTTGCTTGCATACAGTATGTAATAATAATAATAATGGAAGCATATGCCAGCGTTCATGTAGGATGCAGACAGGAATGTTATCAGGCCCAAAGGGAACTTGCTTTTGTTAACTTTGATTAGGTAGTTAGCACCTGATCCATGGTGATGAGGGGAGGGGTGCATGTGCTGAGCATATCTACCTATACTGATGATGAGCCGGGGGGGGTGATGTTTGCCCTAAACCTGTCTGCAGCAGGTTGGCTGTAGCTATAGTGTGTGTGTATGTGCTGTGTTTGACAACCATTACAGGGTGGGTTGGGTTGTTGCCTCTGAGACTGCAGACATATGTAAAGATGGTCTTGTGATTGCCCTTAGTGGATGTGTCCAATTTGTACTCATAGTTAGCCTTACAGTAATCCACCTGTGAACTGATATGCTAATTCAGTCAAAGGCTGACATGCTGCCCAGTTGGTGTCTGCTCCTACTTTGCCCTGTACAGCTAATAAAGCATCACATTATGCGCTTTGTGCATTGCTGATGTCCTGCAAAGGGGTTTACTCTTCTTTGATGGAGACAGGTTTTACAGGTAAGGTATTGCTGAGGCCATACAGCTATGTGAGTGGTCATATATCTGTTTGTAGTAGGCGTGGACACAAGGTCATAACACAGTTGGCCACCTCTACAATTTCAACATGATACTCATGCTTATTCTAGTACCCATGTCTGTGGCAGGGCAGTGTCACAACCAGTAGCTGTAGAAGTGTAAATCTGTTGGATGCACAGAACCTAAGATTACACACGTGTACAACATGTACAGCTTATTTAACTGACGTTTTGCATTACATGTCAGTTGTTATTTTCCAGCCAGGTACACCTACCCATACATACATATGCATAGGTAATACCTGCTATACATTTCTGTCCTATGTCAGTATGGCACACTGTAATTACACTCTAGCTGTCCAGCCATTCCTGTCAACCTGTTAGAGCAGGACATCTGGAGAATGCCGCACATACATGGTGGGCTATGGGCCAAGATTAGTGACACTTTCTTCATATTGATTTAACACAGGTATGTCATTTGATAGTACAGTAGCCTTTGCGTTCACAGACATACCCTGGAGGATATCCGCTGTTGATATGGCAGGCAGAGAGATGAAAGGCTAGGAGTGTGGTAGTGAGGATAGGACTTTTTAATGTTGCAAGTATGACAGATATGGGGACAGAGCTATCTGATATGATGGACAGAGGAATGGTGGATATATTGTATGTGCTAGAGACCATATGGAAGGGGGGGTATGGCTGTGTATATCAGAGTCGGGTACAAATATTTCTATCATGGTATGTATGCAGGTAGACATGGTGTATGGGTTAACCTGAAGGAACATTATGCCAGTGGTGTTTTTGGAGGTGATAAGAGTGTTGGGTAGAATGATGTTTATGAGGCTGGGTATTGGTGTAATGATGACAGTTGTTAGTGCATATGCTCCGCTAGTTGCGTGTGTGATGGGTGAGACAGGAGTACTTTGGAGTGGTTGGATGAAGTGGTGTTGAGTATACCCGAGGGTGAGATACTAGTGATTACAGCAGATTTCAATGTGCAAGTTGGTGAAGGGGACAGCGGGGTTGCAGAATTGATGGCTAAGTATGGTGTTAAGCCAAGGAATGCAGAAAATGTGATTGTGGTGGAGTTTGCAGAAGAGGTTGGACATGGCTGTGTTGAATATGCATGTTTACAAGACCGAGGGGCATAGGGTGACATACAAGAGTGGAGGGAGATGCACACAGGTGGATTATCTCCTATGCAGGTTGGCCTGTTTGAAGGAGAATGGAAACTGGAAAGTGGTGACAGTGGAAAGTGTAGTTAGGCAGCATGGACTGTTGGTCTGCGGGATGACATTGGTGATCAAGAAGAGGGGGAGGAGTGTGAGAGAGCACCATGAAGCAAATGGTGGATACTGTAAAAGGGTGATTGTGAGGTTGGTTCAGGGAAGATTTACAATAGGCTGTTGGTGGCAGTGAAGAGTTAGCAAATATCTAGGAAACTATATCTGAGCTAGTAAGGGAGATAAGTAGAATGGGGCTTCTTGTGCCATCTGGATAGAGGATGGAGGAAAAGGAGACCTGGTGGAGGAATGAAGGAGTACAGGGGTACAGGGGAGTATACAGAGAAAGAGGAAGGTGAAGGAGAAGTGGGATTGTCAAACAGATGAAGAAAGTAGACAGGAGTATAGGGAGATGGGGTGCATGGCAAAGACAGTGGTAGCAAAGGCTAAGGATGGGTCATCTGAAGGGTTGTATGTAAGATTGGACACCAAGGATGGAGGATAAGACCTGTACCAATTGGCTAGATAGAGGCACTTAGCTAGGAAGGATGTTCAGCAAATAAGGGTGATAAAGGGTAATGGTGGAAATGTACTCACAAGCAAGAAGAGTGTGTTGAGCAGATGGAAACAGTACTTTGATGGGCTGTTGAATGAGGAAAATGAGAGAGAGAGAGAGAGCGCGAGAGATGGTTGGATGATGTGGGTATGGTGAATCAGGAAGTGCAACAGAGTATGAAGGGGGAAGTAAGGATAGCTATGAAGAGGTTTAAGAATGGAAAGGCTGTTGGTCCAGATGATATACCTGTGGAAGTAGCTGGCCTAGCAGTGTCACAGTCAGTATTGTTCAACACACACTCCGGTAGTACTCATATGTGAGCCATCCTTTCCTGGGGTGACTCAGGGGCCTGAGCTGTATTCTATGTCACTGCAGACAGACACAGATGCTATGGCCATAGGTTCTGATCAGCAATATATCAGTGCAGCAAGTCTTATTGAGACATATATGTTAAACTTCCTATTTCCCATTATTGCATATCCCCTGCTGCAGTCCATTACATGCATACTTGCTTGACATACCTGTTTTTTTTTTTCAAGTGTAGGTGGTTATATTCTGCTTGCTGTTTTTTTTTTTTTTTTTTTATCTGTTTCTCTCTCTCTCTCTCTCTCTCTCTCTCTCTCTATCCAGGATGTAGGGTATACATTTGTTTTGCATAGGCAGTAGCTTGCCTTTTGTAGGTAATGCTCATGGGCAGCTGATAGCCTGTGCACCAATTGGAGTCCCCACTTGCTAATTGCATGTAGAACAGCTGTGGTATCATTACAATAGCCAATTGTATGGAAACACACTCCTATAACTGTGTACTTCATGTGGGAGTTCGCCCTTTACCTTGCCTGTGAGGAGGCCTTCATGGAGATGTGTGACAAACAGCATCACAGAGGGTAGTTGGAAATACCTCTTACAACAAACACTGTGGAAACAGCCCGACAATCTGGGAGAGAATGTTCTAGACATAGGGACTGAATGTAAGTATTGCTGTTATACATTTGAAGTGCTGCTAGTTTGACAGGGTTTGTGTGGATATGGCTGTTCTGCATGATTTTAAGTCTGACAGTGTTATGTGGCTGGCGTACCTCTCAGCTGTAGGGATATCTGCAGACTGGCCAGAGTTTGGACACTTATATTTGTTGCATTAGATGTTTTTTGTCTTTAGAAATTCAGTAGCATACTCTGAGGATTGACGTTAGTAAACAGTAAGATTCATTTGTGTTTCTGACTTCATATCTCTCAGAACGGATATGTTACAACAAACCCTGTTACACCAGCAACTTTCTCAGTTTATAACAGCAATATGTCAATGATGCCCCTGTGTTTGGGCATCTATCCCCCAAGTATGTCTGGTTTTGTCTGGATGTCATGCAGTAATAAGTGGTTAGGTATGGTATATCATTATTTAGAGACTTCATTCCTGATATCATCCCAGTGATGTATCAGACTGCCAGGCATGTTATGTGTAAGAAGCCTTATATATGAGGACAAAGCCTGGACATTCTTTGGGACTCTGTCAAGTTTGGAGGTCTGTGTATTTCTGGCAAGTGTTGACAGACTGTCAGGATTGTGTAGCAGTGCATTGTGAATATGTTATTTGGCCTGCAACTTCACGGCCCCAAAGGTGACTGTGCTGGGGGCTGAGCAGGAGGAGCAGGCTGACCCTCAAGATGCGCCACGTGACCCTTAAGCTGGCATAGCTAATCTCCAAACTCTGTTTGGAGCTTGCTACACATCAAACCCCAGACCTGACTACTGGTGACTGTGTCCTGTCTGCGTTTGCTCCCAGGGGGGGGGGGCAGGCCCCATCCTCTGAGGAGGTTCCACCCAAAGTGGTTCAGGATCAGTGGATGAGGAGGTCCCAGGTTGGATCCCGGATATGCCTCGGCCTGGTGCCATGGCCAGATGAGACAGGACAGGTGGATCTGATGGGATCGGCTTTCCCAGACATGCTGTGGTATTGAGATTTTACAACATATGTTGGTTAGTCATCAACAACACATTCCAGGATTAGTTATAACAGCATGCATGGGTGTTCCAATTAACCCCATAAAATTGATTTGAAACAGTTGCACAGCAAACAGAACGCATGCATATATGGAACCACAGTGGACATTATAACAGTATGCAGGTTACATTGATAGCGACAGGCCACCAATGATAGTATTTGAACAGGACCATTAATAATCAAATGTTTAAATATGTCTAGAACAGTAGGACACATTTCCCAACAGTAGGTTTGGTTAAAAAACATACCCGTTGATATATGTGTATAGATTATTGGTGCAGATAGGGTGGGGGAGATAGAAAGATGTCAGATGACAACTGCATAGGCTTCAATTGCTCACAACTGTACTGATCATTACTCTACTCATTACTCTCCAGGTATGACCTCACTTTACATCTACCTATGGCCTTGGGTTGGGCAGTGGTATGTTTGTACACAGTGTATTAGTAATGCCATTCTAAGGCTGATATGAACATTCCCTTACCTGGCAGACCTGTGGAGAAAATTTCTGTTAACACTACCTGACTGTTTCTACCCATATTCACATAGTCAAGATTAGATATGTGCACTCATATTGTGTGTGTGTGTGCGTGTGTGTGTGTGTGTGTGTGTGTGTGTGTGTGTGTGTGTGTGTGTGTGTGTGTGTGTGTGTGTGTGTGTGTGTGTGTGCTACTGCCATACTCTGCATTGATTTCTATTGGTCACCCTGAGTGTTGGCAGCAGTCACCACTAGCCATGACAGTGTGACACTTGAGGGGCATTTACCGGAGGAGACTACTTGGTGTATGCACTTATCTTGCTGTCATTTACAGCCTTGGGGTTGGAAAGTGGGTGTTGTACACAGTGTATAAGTACAGCCTTCTTGCAGCTAATATATGCCTTTTCTTACCTGGCAGACCTGTGAAGGAAATTTCTGTTACCACTTACCTGACTGTTTCTACACTTAGTCACATATTCCTGGGTGAAATTATGCATACAGCTTACTATCACTCCAGCGATTCGAACCATGCCTGTTTGTGCAAAAAAAAAAAAAAAAAAATACAAGTTTGTGTTTCATCAGAATGAGCTGTTGAGGAATTGCTTTCTCTTGTTTGACTGTTTTCTGCCTAATACTGTCTTGGCTGTACAATCTGACCTTGTAATTCTGACATTCCTGCATGGCAGACATTTATACTGTTTATTCATATTTTGACATAGTACAGTCTGGGAAACACTGGTTAACACAACATTACTACTCAGGTATCAGATCTTGGTGCATGGATCATTTCATATAGTTAATCTCATGTTTTACAACTGCACAATCTTTGCCAGATGAGCCTTAATTATTTAATGCTTTCAGAGCCATAGTTGCTGTGCAGAACCTGTACACATTTAGATTCATACCACCACGTACCAAAGTAAACACAACCAGTCTGGGGTTTTGAGTTTTATTGACAGATACTGACACTTTTATTGATATATCCCCTATACATCACTATTACTCTGCTAATGTCTCATCTATTCAGTGCAAACAATATACATTTTTAAATACTGACAGGTGACATTCTACTCCCGTCTATTTATTTGCCCTGACTACAACAAGCTAGATTTATACTCACCAGCCTTGCAACACAGCCTTAGCAGCCTGCTGGTGTGGGCATCCATGTCTATGGCTGTGTCATCTTCAGCTGTACAGGAGATAGAGAAACATTTATGTATACCTATCCATCACATACACAGGCTGGACTTTGGCAAACACTAATTTATAGTGATACTTACACACATCTAGAACATTCCCTGCCTTTACATCTTGGACTCACTGGACCAAGAGGTCCCTCTTCCTATTCTTCAGGTCAGTGAAATGGTGCCAGACCTGCTCACCAGTCCAAGGGATTCCAGTGGCATTGGTGAGATCACTTGCAAGATGGTCCTAGGCTTCCACTTTATATTGGGAGCCCTGGTACTGGTCCAGCAGCAGTCTCCCCTCATGTTCTTTCACTAGGAGTCCAACCATGACCCTGGACTCCTGAATGCCCCAGCACTGTGCCTGAAAATGCAGTCCCTCACCAACTGCAGCCATAGTGCCTACAGTGATGAGCTGCTACTGGTTATGAGCTGTATTCTCACCTGCGAGGTTTAAATAGGGCTGATTTTCCACCCTTTGCCATCATTGGACAATTTTTGAATATGCTGAGCTAAGTTAAGCGATGGGACAAACTCGCTTAGCTAAGGTTGGCAGTGCTTACAAGGTCAGAAGTTGAGCACTGCTTACCAACACGCAAATCCACTTCACTGGTCTACTCAGTGATCAGCATTTATTTTTAAGCAATGCTTACACCAGCTAAGCAGAGCTGACCACTAGTTAGCATTGCTCAAATTTCATTTTATAGACTATCAGGTGTATGGGATTCGTTCATCATTACTAATATATTATCATTTTATGTTTACCTTCCATGACACCCCCTTTGTGCTTCCAATTACATTTATTCTTGTATGACTATATTGTATGGGGCACTTGTATTTATATAGGGGTTTCACATCTTTTCTGGACTTACATCTCAATTTTGGACCTGCTACACTACCCTGATTGATAAATATTATTTACTACCTCTTTTAATAAAACGTCAGACTTTTAATAGTGCTTTTCCATGTAAAAGTGACCAGACTTCATTGGGACTCAAACCATGAATGGCTGCATGCAAAATGGAAGCTCTAACCACTATGCTATTTCAGATTGATAGTTTTACCTGTATATTTCTATTTAGCTCCTTCAGATATTTAAGCTATGCTAAGCACAGCTGCACAACACACACACCCTTTCAGCTACACTTAAGCTTTACTTAGGATGATAAAAAAAAAAGATACAATGGATTTTAAATTTCACTCACTTTAGGGGTGTGCACATACCTCCAACCTCCTTCAGAAAGACATCTGGACAACATCATAAGTAATGGGGAGACAAAAAGACACAAACATAGGGGCAATTTTAACATTTTCTCTTACAAACCTTACATGTTGATAGAATAACTGGTTTTGCATTGCATGAGTTTTATCATGTGTATGATGTCTAACACTCAAATGTCTGTGGTTATATACTTTTACTTTGGCCTTCAATGGCCAGATATGTGGGCAAAACTCTGGAAATTCTGTGAATATCTCAACAGTTGTATGGTATTTCCGCAAACAACTGCTATTTACATTTAACAGTGCCGTAATGGCACTTTCTGGGTGCAGGGGACATGTAACATGTGTGGCCACTGCTGTGACATGCCCCTTGCACTCGGTCATGGATCATGTCTGTGCAGGTTATACAGCAGTGGGCCTTCTTGAATATGCAAGGCGCGCTGCTGTGCTGTACAGGCACGATCCACTCCATGCAAGAATAGACATATTCTTGCACAGAGCTTTCATGAATCTCGGGGACAATTTACTGAATCTCATATCACAGAAACGAAACTGCCGAAAGTGCTGTTCACTGAAACTTCACTACATCGAGGCTGACTAGTCCAAATACAGATCACCAATTCCAGAGTGGTATTGCAGAACAGGTTTGTTTTTTGTCTTTTTTTGTTGAAATAATTACAGAAAATGTATGTTGTATAGTAGTCAGAGCTTGTTGGTGTAGATCACAGTACAGTGGGGATAAGGAGATTTACCCTTTTCCCACAGTAGTGTGATCTCAGAGTTGTTATATATAATATGCAGGGGGCATGGGGTGCATGGGTGCTTTCCCCTCTGCAAAAATGTTTTTTTTTTGTGTGTGTGTTTTTTTGATTTTTTTTCGGGGAAATGATGTTCGATGCAGTGAAGTTGTAATAATAAAAATAACTTATTACTCACCAGCCTAAACAACATTCTTACAAATAATTTGTAACCTATCAACATTTTAACACTGACACATTTACATCCACCTTAAAATCTTTTATCTGGTCCATACTTAAAGCTTTACCCTTAATAAGGATGTCCAGGAATTTAACACAGTATTCATAAATGTTCTCAATTACCATTAACCATTAAGAAGGAAAAGAATAAAAGCTAATTATAATGCCTGGATAAACAAAAGTATGAAACCTAATAGAGCTCTACCCTAATTTTATTTTATTTTTTGCAAATATCTTTTGTTAACTAGATAAGTCCCACTAGGCTAGTAGCCTCTTTTTAGGGGGAAGTTGAGGTAGTATTTATATTCTCTTTCCCTCTTTCCCATTCACTCACCATGTGGCACATTGGGCAATGAGCACCCTTCAGCACTCATTGTTTCTGTAGCAGTTATGGGTTTTATGGGCTCAGGCTGCTAGCCCAAGGCCCAACCATCCTTAGAGGATGCACCACACATTCACATGCACACACACACACACACACACACACACACACACACACACACACACACACACACACACACACACACACACACACCTAGGGCTAGTTTAGACTGCCCAATCCATCTACAGAATGTCTTTGGAATGTGGGAGGAAACTGAAACACCTCGAGAAAACCCACACAAATGCAGGGAGGACATGCAGACTCCAGACAGAAAGCACCCCGGCCAAAAATCAAACCTGATAACTTCTTGCTGTGAGGCAACAGCTGCAACCACTGCAATACTGCACCACCCAGTATTTATATTACTAGGAGAAATTAGGCCAGGACAGTGAGGATCTGTTTCTATCATCTTCAGAGTTTGCTGTGGGATCTTTTTCATGCACATGAACAAACACCAACTTTAGCAGATGGGACCTCAGTTTAACACCTTATCTGAAGGATGACAAACACTCAGGAGTACAGCATCCCCTTTATGATACTCTGCAGTGTCAGCAACTGAAGTATCTGGTGTGGGAATAAAACCCTATGACTTTTGCAGACAACGTGATTGTGCTACCTGCTACAGCACTGATACTGGCAAGCAATGGTTTGCATTACACCACCATCTCACATATACTCAGCTCCTTGTGACAAAACTTAATATGTAAATCTTCAAAATGTCCATCAGTGGCATTTTTCCTGATTTATAACTGAGTAAACACTTTTTATACACTCTTCCAGCTTCACCAGTTAACTCCTTAAAGAAAAATTATGATCCCTTCACTTAACATGTTGTGTATGCAGTTGTGTATTTCTTTCTGTACATACTATAACTAATTACCCAGTATTATATTACTCCTATCTATTGGAGCATTATCAACTAATGTTATATATACAGTACTAATCTGCACTCATACCAACCACTCCTTTGTTTATTTAATTTAATCTATATTTTATTTCCTTATTACTTCTTGCCAACACTCTTCTATCAGTTTTTTTTTTCTGTTACATTATCTATAACTTCCTGTCCACATCTTCTCCAAGGTTACTGTACCTGTATTTGTTTTCTTTGCCTCCTTCTTTCATACCATCAACTATTTTTTTTTAATATGTCCAATATGTGTCTTGCTACTCTAATGTTATAATGTACTTGCCAGTTAATTATTCTTTTTATTTTTTTTCCTATAGCAACTATGTTATTCTGTTTGTACATCTTTGCCAGTAAATCATTGTTTTAGTTTGCTGTAGCAGGTATAATATAGTGATCGTATTATCTATTCAGCTTCTTGATAGCTTTACTGAGATTTTTTTGAGCTATTTAGGATGGTGCAGCAGTAGTGTTGTTGCCTCAAAGCACAAGGTTTTCTGGTTCAATTTTCGACTGGGGTGCCTTTTGTGTGGAGTCTGCATGGCCTCTCTGCGTTAGTATGGGTTTCCTCCCATGTCACAAAGACATGTATCTGGAGCTTTTCTTCCCGGGCCTGTGCTGAAAATTGGCTTTGTTCCAAGTCGGACTTTCCCGGTAAACAAATGTTAAATAAATATCCCTGGGCCTCCACTGAAAATGAGTAGTTTTGCTCACTTGGAATTCCTGGTTAATAAATGTCAATAAATATATAAACTTTCTTTGGCTGAGGTAGACACACTTGCCAGTACCATTTAATGTCATCACTGCTACAATGGTTCACTATCCAGACAGAATTTTCACACTTGCATACCCATCTCATAATACACTACATACAACTTACAGTCACAGGACATCATATTAACACCCTTAACAGTTCTATTCCATCAGTCACAGAACATCATATTAACACCCTTAGCAGTTCTATTCCATAACAACAACAACAAAAACCTCTTATCTCAGCCAAGGCATCTTGCTAATCTATAGGTAATATGCCAGAGTTGAAAACAATAATCATGGCATTTAGGTATTTTGTTGGTTCTGTAGTTACTTGAATTACAATAACTGGAATGTCTATCTGAAACCCATTTCTGCAGATGCCCCAGAAGAAAGTCTCAATGTAAAGATTAAAGACATAAAGTAGAGAAGGCTACATAAAAGTAGAAAATGACAAAAAAAAAAAAAAAAAAAAAAAAAAAAACATTAAGGTCTTATAAAAGTCCAAGAGCAAGGTATAAAAAAATATATACTATACATGTAACAATAAGACAAAACATGATATTTTAACTGTTGTAATTATGAACTCTGGCATGACATATTTTGAAATAAAATGTTAGAAATAATTTATATAGAAGAATGGGTTAAAATAAAGTCATGACTTTACATTTAGAGAAAAGAAAGCTAGCAGTTCTGTTTGCACACTGGAGAGTCCTGCAAAAAAAAAAAAACAAAAAAAAAAACAGGTTAAGATTTGTAGTGCAAACTTAGAGCAACTGACCTTAGAACATGTAAAGTCAGAATTATTTCACAAATGCTATTTGAATGAAAAAAAAAAATGTTCTGAAATGATAACTGTATATAAGCTCCATACTTCAAAGTACATGGACATTCCGAAAACAAGCAATATATTTTTAGCATAATTTGAACTTTGATTTTTTATCTCTTTATGTTAATGTAACTGGTTATTGTTTTCTAATTTGCTATACTCTATAGTGTAGTAAAGCTTCCATAATTTGACATAAATGATAACATTCACAGTAGAAACTAACCTGGTTATTGTATAATGTTGACAGTGCTGTGCATGGTGTTAGTTTTTGTGCTATAGTGGTTACTTGTTTAGATTTTCTTATGTTTAAGTCTGGGTAAATCAAATCTAGTTAATAGCTATGAATCCTGTAGTCACTCCTCAGTACAAGCCTTCCTTCTGCTATTGTTTACTTTACGTTTTCTGTGTATGTCTGTCTTAAAAAATGACAAACAAAGCTATGAATCCAAATGTAAAAAACATAAGAACAGCATAGTCCTTTGGAATCTGTGCTGGCAACATTTCTTATTTCACGAAATTAAAGCTAAGTGCATTTGTTTTTATTTAAAAACTTCATCAGATAAAAACTTTTTTTATGAGAGATTTTAAATAAAAAAACTAAGATCATATGATAAGCCCAAATTATGACAAACTATCCATTCAAAACCCATACGCCCAAGCCATACCTCTCAAGTGTACAGATTTTCACAAAATGTCCAGATTTTTGCTTCATATTTTTGGTCTGTTTTTCATAAAATTGGGGTTTTCTGTTAAATCATTGGCAAGTCATTGAGGGTTGAAGTCAGAAAATAATGGCAGCCATTGGAGTTTCAGACTTCATACCTTTCAGAAAATTCATTCTAATATAAAACATATTATTATATCAATTTTCTAAGTCTATAAGAGCAATATTTAAAAAGTGTCCTTACTTTTCGGCCTTTGTCTCCCCATTATGCATGATTTTGTCCAGATTTCTTGCTCTAAGAGTTTGAGAGGTATGGTCCAATCATATAGTGATCACATCTCCAAAAAAAATGAGGTAATGAGGTAATGTTCATTCGATAAAAACCCAGTTTGGTGCCAAATTAAACAAGTAATTTAAACCACACTGTGAAGACTGGGTGAAGATAGATGAAGGCTGCCAGCCTAGAAAGATAGAATTTTGGAGATATTTCTGTCATCTGTAAATATTAATGTAAACCACAAGCTTGTTGTCTTAAATGGTAAAAATAGTGTTACATGTGGAACTGAAAAAATGTAACAGTGCACTCTACTGACCAAGTAAAGCATGTTGTGACCCTTTGATGTAAACATGGCTCCGGCGAGTCTAGATGAAGGAATTCTTGCTATTGTTTTAAGTCCAGAGTTAATGGCCAGAATTTGCATGCATAAATGTCCTTTATTGCTCTGGTTTCTGCCCAGAGGTGAAGAATGTGAATGTAGTTTCTGTTAGCCTGGGAACCCAGGGAAGTGTGAAGAATGATGTAATGTGAACCAGGAATGTGATTTTAAAAACAGAGTGAATCAGAGAGCATTAAGCATTTTTGTCTTGACCATTCAACTCACAGCGCTGCCTTTGCTCTATATATAAGTTTATCTTAGAATTGTGTTTTCTCTTAGAAATAGCTAGAAACTAGAAAGTTTAGACTAACTGTTTTTCTGTGATGTCAGAACTGTACTACTGAATTATTTTATAGGTTCATAGGTTGGTACTAGGCTATCGGCCCTAGGGCCTATACAAGCCTAGCCATAACAATTCCCTGGTTATTTCTTCCCACACTATTTACTTCCCTGGACTCCTGTCTAGCAGGGCAACTGACATGAACCCCGGGGTAAATTTCCTTTATCCCATCCAATCGTCAAGGTTCCTTTCGAAGAGGGCCAAAGAGGCACTCTGTTTGACATGTATGGGCAGTCTGTTCCAGAGTCTGGGAAGTCTCTGGGTCAGGAACCTATCCCTCCAGCATGTTTTGTTTATTGTGGTGACAAGGTTTAGATCTCTGGAGCATGTGGCTCTGAGAGATTGGGATTTCTTTAAGTGTAGTATGTTCAACAGCTCTGGGTTTGACATTGCCTTGTGTAATACGCAGCGATCGCCTCTGAGTAAATGATATGTGACAGAGTATAGCTGTAGTTTTTTTAAGACAGCCAGCATAGTGCATCTGCTTTAGGCCTGTGATTTTTTTTTACTGAGGTATTTCTGCAGCCTTTCCAGTTGTTGCAGATGTCTTGAGAGGTACATACCAAATGGGGCATTGTATTCTATAATGAGTCTAATGAGGGATGAGTACAGTGGGACAATGACCTCCTTTTTTCTGAAAGAAAAGCCCTTAGTGATGAGGTGTGCCACATAGAAGGATTTCCTGACTGTTGTGGCAATGTGGTTATCGAAGGTGAGACCACTGTCCACCCCCTGTGTCCCTAAGTCTCTTATCACACTTTCAGTGTTTAGTGTACTGCCACCTATGTGGTAATTCATCGGTACATATTTTTTCCCAAAGGGGATAACTACACATTTCTTGGCATTGAGCTTGAGCTCATGGCTCTGGTACCAAGCATCTGTTTCTGTAAGGCCTTTTTGCAGAGCATCCACATCATTTGGGGATTCAATAATGGCTCCCAGTTTGCAGTCATCTGCAAACTTTATTAGCCAGAGTCCCTTAGTGTTGGCCTGTACTTCAGAGAAGTAGATGCCAAACAAAGCGGCCCCAGGACTGAACCCTGAGGTACTCCACTTGTCACTTGTCTGGAGCTGGATTTAGAGTTGGCTACTTTTACAGTGTGGGTTCTGTCAGTAAGCCAGTTGGCAACCCATCAAGTGACGTAGGAATTAATGCCCAGCTTAGTAAGTCTATCTATTATTCCAGAGTGGGGGATGGTGTCAAAGGCCTTGGCGAGGTCCAAACATGCTGTGTGGACTGTCTTACCCCTGTCCATGGCTCTGGAGACTGATTTGAAGAAGTCAATCAGGTTCAGAAGACAAGATTGGCCCTTCACGAACTCAAACTAGGGGAGTTCCAAGGTTTGAAGGTTGCCAATGTCTTTGTTTATAAGTTCCATGATAATACATTCCATGGCCTTGCAGATCAGGCTCATCAGACTGATGGAGTGGTAATTCCTGGGATCCAAATTAGATGCCCCCCCATTCAGTGGGTGAGAGGGAGGTGAAGTTGGCACTGAATTGATCTGAAAGGATATTGGTAATATCCATGGGATCAGTATATTTATCAGTATTTCTGTGATCTCTGAACTCTTGACTAGCACTGTGTAGTAAAAAGAATTGTCTTGTGTTTTGACTATTTCTTATTAAATATTTTTAAAACTCTTTCAACTATGGCTGTTTTTGTAGAGATAATTTAAGCTCTTTTGAGTAGTTGCATGCTTTGGTAAAATTGTACAAAGCCACCCCAATAGCTTTAGCCCTGGGCTATACTACCAATTGGATAATAATATTGCATAGTAATAATTGGACACCATTTTAAGGGCCTTTGAGTAGCTGATAATTATTAGTGGGTTGTGACAGCTGGTACTACCGTATAGTCTGGGGAAAAAGGGGCACAGCTGGAGAACCTGTGCCAGCCTTCCCAAGGAGTGTCTGCATGGTTGTGCAAACTCTTCTCAAAGTGTGTGTGTGTGTGTGTGTGTGTGTGTGTGTGTGTGTGTGTGTGTGTGTGTGTGTGTGTGTGTGCGTGTGTGTCTGTGTGTCAGCTACTTGGGCAGGGACATAAAGCACTGGTTGGACAGAGAGGGTGCTGGAGGTTTTAGCTTGCCCACTAGGCTGAGATCTGGACCCTATAGCTGTGACAGTGGGGAGTTTTATTGGGGACCTGGAGAGTAAGGGACCGACCAGCCCCAGACTGACTGTGATCTCTGTGTGTTCTTAAGGGAAATTGCACTTTACTGTGTGTATTTGTTATCCTTTCCTCCTCTATGAGACTCCCCTCACTGGTGTTAGTGGTGAGGATTGAGGATCCTTGATTGCTGTGCCGGGCATGAGCATTACATATTAATTGTTTGACAGCGGTGGGATATCCACACCATATATTAATTGGTTGGCAAATACTAACTGGCTTGTAGTGGTGTGGGTAGAGTGAAATCCTTTAACTTGTGTACAGTGAGCTTTGAAGGTGTTTGGTACTCTAAATCAGCCATGCAGTGAATACTCAGAGTTCAGATGACAATTGTTTTATTTCTTTTGTTAGCTTAGTTAGTCAGGGTGAGCAGGCAACATGTCAGCAGAGGAGTATGGAAAGCTGACAAGGTGCCAATTGGTGGAAAGGTGCCAGCCTAGAGGACTGGTGCATGGAAACCTGAGTAAGGCAGACCTGATTGCAGCCTTGGTTACAGCTGCATCAGAAAACAGCAACCAGGAGGACAATTAGTCTGGCAATGGAGATATAATACCCTCGGAGAATGGACAGCTCAACCTTTCTGCAGAGGACTTAAAAATCCATCTGGAGCTAAAGAGACTTGAGTTGGAGGCCAGGCGTTTGGAGATAGAAGCTGAGGAAAGGACAGCAGAGGAGGCACAAGAGGGAAATGCTGACTCTTTGCCAGAGTCATGGAGGTAATGGGGAAGGGAGTAACTGGACCCCAGAAGCACAAAAGGTCAGTAAATTTCTTCCGCAGTTTAAAGAGGAAGATAATTTTGATAGTTTCATTCATATGTTTGAGAGGGTATGCAAGCAGTATAGTGTTGACCAAATGCTCTGGGTACGGTTCCTGATACCCTTACTCCATGGTAAAACTGTAACTGTTTTGTCAAAAATGTCTGACATTGCATGTTTTGATTATACTGCTGTTAAAAATCACGAATTGTTTAAGCTAACACCTAAAACATATAGGAAAAAGTTTTGTGAGCATAGACGCAAGGCAGATGAAAGCGTGTGTGAATATGTTGCTGAACTGAGCACTTATTTCCATAGGTGGGCGAGTGGATATCTGGTCACCACTTTTTAAGGGTAGGCAGACCTTTTGGTGAAGGAACAAACCATTAGCACTTTGCCTGAGGACATGATGATCTGGTTAGCTGATAGACAATGTGCTACTTCAGATGAGTTGGGGAAGAAGGGAGAACTATACCTGGAAAGCAGGGCAGCCCTGCACAGGAAGGGGACCCCCAGTACTGCTCATGGGCCTAAAGGACCCCATGGTGGGCAGCACAGACTGCCCCAACAGGATCTGCCAGTAGCAGAGGAAGCCACTAGTCCAGGTACATGTCCAGAAGCTAGGTTTAAATGTTTTGAACGCAACCAGTGGGGCCATGTGTCATACAGGTGTCCATGGAGGCAAGGTGGGGAACAAAAGATGAGGAGGCCAGTAAGTGGGAAACCAGGGTACCAAACTTCCACCAGAGGTTATATCCTATTGTAGTGAATGGCAAAGAGGCCATTGCCAAGAGAGACACAGCCTCTGATATAACCATTGTAAAGCCTGCAATGGTTAGAGAGGAGCACTACTTGCCTGGGAAGTATACTCCAGTCAGGGCTTTAGGAGGGATCCCATTCCTAATACCTTTGGCTGGGGTTCACCTTGCCTGGGAGGGTGGAAAAGGAAGCCATCAACTAGGTGTGTTTGAGGATATACCTGCAGATGTCCTGATAGGGAATGGTTTTGATAGTGCAGTACCCTGTGCTTGTGCAGTGACACACAGTCAGGCTTGGAGAAAAGCAGGTAAGTCTGGTAGCCTGAGGGAGAACCAGACAGACTGCCTACTTTCAGCCAGGACTGGTGAGGTGGATACTTCAGGGAGGGAGCTACTCTGTAGCAGTGATACTGAAGGTGAGCCACAGCTGCTTGGGGTACTTATGGTCCCTTGGAAAGAGTGACTGCAAAGGTAGAGGTGAGTAGTAGTACCCAGGCTGACAGTGAAGTGCTATGTTGGATGCCATACTTCCTGTGGAAGTGGAGCTGGGAAGAGTTACAAGGAAAGAGTTGAGACAGGCTAAGCTCTCAGACCCTACACTGCAAGGCCTGAGGCAGGTAGCTAGGGAGGCACCTGATTCTCAAGGAAAGGCAGAATCTGTATACTGGGACAAAGGGTTATTATACAGGGAGTGGACCCCTGAGGGAGGGCTAGAAGGTGAGAGAGTGCAACAGTTGGTAGTGCCTAGAGCCTACCATCTGGCACTTCTAGCCATAGCCCGTGATATTCCCTTTGCAGGTCATATGGGCATAAAATGTACAAAGAGGCGCATTATGTAGAACCTCTATTGGCCTGGAATTTCCAGAGATGTAACAGGGTACTGCAGGACCTGTGAGCAGTGCCAAAAGGTATGCAAGGCAGGAGACAAGGTGAGAGCTCCTTTGCTGACTTTGCCTGTGATTGGGGAGCCATTTCAGAGGGTGGCTATGGATATTGTGGGTCATTGAGTACCCGAAGTTCCACAGGGAAAAAGTATATCCTACTGGTAGTGGATTATGCTACACGATACCCTGAGGAAGTTGCTTTGTCCTCCATTGAGGCAGAGAAGGTGGCAAATAGTTTGTTAGAGATTTTCAGCAGGGCAGGTTTCCCAAAAGAAATACTGACTGACGGAGGTGTCAATTTCATGTTAGACCTTCTGGATTGTCTGTGGAAGTCCTGTGGGGTGAAGCACATGAAGACCACTCCCTACCACCCCCAAACTAATGGTCTTGATGAGAGGTTAAACTCTACAATCAAGTCCATGCTATGGGCATTTGCAGATCAGTTTAAGAGGAAGTGGGAAAATATTTGCCCCATCTGTTGTTTGCTTAGAGAGAGGTTTCTCAGGAATCCACAGGTTTTTCACCCTTTGAGTTGCTGTATGGGCATAGGGTGAGGGGACCTCTAGATTTAATTCGAGATGAGTGGGAAGTTGAGTGCAAGTCTCACAAGGGGTCTGCTGTGGCACATGTCCTAAACCTCAGGACAAGGCTCAGGGAACTCATGGGCTTGGCCCAGGAGAACCTGGCAGAAGGCCAACAACAGAAAAAGGTGTGATATGACAGGAATACATGAGCTAGAGAGTATGCTGTGAGACAGCAGGTGATGGTTCGCATTCCTGTCATATTCAACAAGCTGCAAGCAGCTTGGGAGGGACCCTACAAGGTGGTAAGAAAGGTAAGTTATATTAATTACATGGTGGAACTGCCAGGCAGAAGGCAGGAACACAAATTGCACCATCTTAACATGATGAAACCTTACCATGATAGGGAGGCCCTTGTGCTGAGCATTTACAGTGGATTGCAGGAGGAGTCTGAGAGAGATATGTGGACTGATCTCCTCAGTAAGGCCCAGGCTGACACCTCCGTGGAAGGTGTAATAATGTCCCTGCAACTATCTCCTACCCAGGTTCAAGAAATTCGAGCAGTGTTGCAGAAATTTTGGGACATGTTTACTGGGAAACGAGGGTGCACCCACCTGGGGCAGCACCTGGTGGATACAGGACCCCAAGGGCCTATTAGGCAGGCCCCTTAAAGAGTGCCTGAGAGAGTCAAACAGACTCTGAGGGAGGAGATACATGAGATGTGGGAACTAGGGGTGACTCAAGAGTCCAAAAGTCCCTGGGTCTCCCCAGTGGTGCTGGTGCCAAAGAAGGATGGCAGCACCAAGTTCTGTGTGGACTACAGGAAATTAAATAGTCACACAGAGTCAGATGCTTACCCCATGCATAGGACAGATGAGGCCCTAGACCAGCTGGGTGGAGCTAAGTATTTTATAACCACTGATCTTACCAAGGGTTACTGGCAGGTGCCCCTGACTCCCAGTGCTAGAGAGAAACCAGCCTTTATGACTCTTTTTGCCTTGTTTGAGTTCACAAAGATGCCCTTTGGGATGAAGAATGCCCCAGCAACTTTACAGAAGCTGGTAGATCTTATCCTGGTAGGAGCAGGAGGGTTTGCCCTTGCTTATCTAGATGATATTGCCATCTACAGCCATTCCTGGCTAGATCACCTTCAGCATGTCAGGAAGGTGCTGGGCAGACTACAGAGGGAAGGGTTGACCATCAAGCTGAGCAAATGTCAGGTGGGTATGGCAGAGGTCTCCTACCTAGGACATAGAGAAGGGAGTGGTAAGATAAGGCCAGAACCTGCCAAAGTGGAAGCCATTCAGGCATGGCCTGCACCTGTTACTAAAATGCATGTGAGGGCATTTTTAGGGACAGCAAGGTACTACAGAAAGTTTGTCCCCAGTTTTAGTACCATAGCTGCTCCCCTCAGAAACCTGACAAGGAAGAACAGGTCAGATAAGGTAGTGTGGACCCCAGCATGTGAACAGGCATTCCAGAAGCTTAACAAAGCTTTGGGAGGACCCCCTATGTTAGCCAGTCCAGATTACAGGAAAGAATTTGTTGTGCAGGTGGATGCTTCGAACCATGGGGTGGTGGCTGTACTTAGCCAGATGTCTTCAGAGGGGGAAGAGCACCTTATGGTTTATCTCAGTCATAGGCTCCAACCCAGGGAGGAATGCTATGCAGCTGTAGAAAAGGAATGTCTAGCCATAGTGTGGGCACTGCAGAAACTTTAGCCTTATCTGTATGGAAGGAAATTCACTGTTATGACACTATCAGCAGCATTCTATTCATCTAACTGACATCTTTCATAAGAGACTAAGGAGTTCCATCTGTGTTATTTGGTTGTTGAGATATTTAGAAAATGTGAAACATATATCTATATAAATTAATATAAAAACAACAGTTAACATCCATTTACTTGCAGTAGATAGAGGTCAAATATTAATGCAGTTGACTTTGTCACTGTGTTAGCTTGAAGATGACACTTTTTAAAACCTTGTACATAGCATGGTTTCAGAATTATTGATGCAAATATGAATAAACAATATTTGATGCCTAGAGTAGGAATTAACTGCAGATGCACCTGGAGGCGTCACTCAGATGTAATGAGATAAGTATGTTTTCAAAATATGCTTAATGTAGATCTCTTTCCTGATATATCCTTTTCCAGCATTATATCCAGAAAAGTTATGATGTTCAGTCCTACCTCATGTGTGAACTTTAAAAATTCTGTACAATTATTAATGTAGTAGATGAAGTTTGTGTTTTTTTTTCCTGTTCATCATCTCATGTGATAAATATATTGTTCAGGTACCTAGTATAAAGTTTACAGGAGTTACTAAATTCACTGTTAAACATATATTATTTCTCCCATTGTATCATTATAACGTTTGCAAATAATGCACCACATGGTGATCCCATAGCGACACCATCCGTTTGTAAAAAATATTGACCTTCAAACATATAAATATTACTTTTAAGCACAATTTCCATAAGTGTTTCATAAATATTAATAAGGTGTTGAGGTATCCATTTACTAAAAAGGAATTCAATGAACCATTCTAATCCTAATTGTTGGGGGATCACCGTGTATAAATCCTTTATGTCAACAGTTATAAATATATACTTTTCCTTATACTCAAGTCTGTTGATTTACCCGGGAAATCCCAGAATCCCTACAAATACCATTATCTTGAGACAACAGATGCTTCAATTTCTTATCTAAAAACATAGCTATAGGGTAAGTGATCAAATTAAGTGCATCCTTAATTGGTCTCATTGGTGGGTTCTGAATACTTTTATATATTTTGGACACACCAAAAAGTATCGATGTGACTGGGAATGTGATGTTGAGGAAGTTGAACTTATCAATGTAAATTTGATGCTGTGTGAACATGTCAGTTATGAGGCCCTTAACCCTCTATATAAACCATTTAATTAACTGAGTGAAATATGACTATAACAAACATCATTTAGTATCATACTCACCATGTTAACATAATCTTTCTTTTCCATTATTACTAACCGTCCCTCTTTATCAGGCTTCATCACTCTAAGGCTATTATTTTTCATTTCTTTTATGTTCAACTCGTTAGGGGACATATTATTAACATGGTATTTATTCATATTAGACAAGAGTGAGTTCCTAATATCAATTTCACAAACCTTTCAAACAATTGTAAAACTGGGTGGATGGGGGGATTAAATATGCTTGATACTTTCAACCCATTCATAGATCTGGGCATACTATTAAACAAAATAGAAAAGTTCAATTTCCGAATGTGTTGTATCAAGTCCATCAGTACATTAGTGATATCAGCTCTTTTGTGTGGGGCAAATGTCAGGCCACTTGAGAACAGGTGTCCACTTCATGAATTGATAGGAAAAAATGAAAACTTATTAATTTTAAAATCACCATTCAAATTTGTCGAAACAGTCCACAATGAAGGTTCACTACTGTCATTTTTAAGTCCTTCAATCAAAGTCGTATTTCCAGACATCTCGGGTACTTGCCCCTATGGTTCTGCCAATTCAATCCGCCCTTCTGTATGGGATAAAAATAATTTCTCGACCCTTGTTGCATAAACTGATTTTCCTGTTTTTCCCTGAGCTGCTCTGACCAGTGCAATGGAGGGTATTCTAAAGAATGAACCAGAGGTTCATTGCCAACTGCTCCATTGGCTGATTCCCATTGTACAAATGGAGGGTTATTTCTGATGTTACTGATGCTTGTTTTCCCACCCCATGTTTGTGAAGATGGAGGGGTAGGATAAGCCCTATTACAGAAATAATCCCTCCTATCTCCATCGAATTTCCTCATTTTTCTATTTTGAATCAAATGCATTTGTTCATCTATGCTACTGAAAATAAAAATATATTAGTACTTATATTGTTCATATAAATTGTCCTGAGTGATGAGTCTATCAAGTTCATTAATGTCCACCATCTACTCATCTATCAATTTGTTATTATGTTTGACAAGCAGTTCCATGTATTCGAGTCATTGGCTGTCAAACCTATTTAGAAGTTCTTTATGAAGTAAAGAATTTAGCACCAGTCCCTTGGGAAAACGCTACATCTGTAATCCCTTAGGGACTATGTCATTTCTAATACATTCAATAAAATAAGCATTTTCAATTTGTAATTTTTTGACTTTGAGCAATTTGTAGTCATACTCACTCAGTATGTCCTTTAGTTTTGAACCATTCAACTGCTGACCATCTGCAAAATTAATATTGTGCTACAACCATTCACTGAGCATAGGTCGGTTGTTCTTCTTTATATTTATATCGCATTGCGATCATGACAAAGGAGGATGAGCTATAAGATTGAGGCTCTGAAGGGATACTCCAATATTTTCACATATCCATTGTTCCTGATGCTGTTCCAATCCTGGACCATTAGTTGCAGTAGGATGAAATTAGTCATTAAAGAAGCACTTTTGTAAAAGTGAAGTTAAGTTGCCCATTGTCTGCTGTAAACTAGTCATGTCTGCTTCGGAAAATAGTAATAGGGATTGTATCTGTGAACCACCCGTGACTTCTCTGGACATAACGTTAACCAAAAAATCAGTAATATCCAACCACAAGGGTATCCCCTTTTTTGCTTCCCTGATGAATGACCTTAATTAGAAAAAAAAAAAAAATAAATATATATATATATATATATATATATATATATATATATATATGGAAAATAAAACAAAAAAACAACTAAACAGCTATATATATATATATATATATATATATATATATATATGTATATGTGTGTGTGTGTGTGTGTGTGTGTATGTGTGTAAAAAAATATATGTATATATATATATATATATATATATATATATATATATATATATATATATATATCTATATGCAAACACACACACACACACACACACACACAAACACACACACACACACATATATATATATATATATATATATATATATATATATATATATATATATATATGGATCTTGGACTTTTGCATGAAATCACATTTCCTTGAAACGGAAATGGGGGAGCACACTTTCGCGAATGTGCATTATTACCGAAAATGCACTTTCCCGAAAGAGAAATAAAAAAAAAAAAACACATAAAAAAGGCAACTAAGCAATGCAGGCTTTTGCTTAGATTGTGGTATGGTGGGGATAAGGGAATATTCCCTTCTCCCCACTGTAATGCAATCTCGGAGTGAGATTTAAAAGTAGGGGGGTTGGGGGGCACAGCCCCTTGCTTGGGTGATCCAGGGGGGCTTTCCCCCCTGCATAAATGTGATTACTGTTGTTTTGTCTATTTTTTTATGTTTTTTTTTTTATTTCTCTTTCGCGAAAGTGCATTTTTGGCAATAATGCACTTTTGCGAAAGTGTGCTCGCCCATTTCCGATTCGAGGAAATGTGATTTTGTGCAACAGTCCTAGATCCATATATATATATATATATATATATATATATATATATATATATATATATATATATCTATATATATATATATATATATATATATATATATATATATATATATATCTACAGTGCAATGGAAAATTATTTGCTCCCTTCATGATTTCTTATTTTTTTGCATGTTTGTCACACTTAAATGTTTCAGATCAAACAAATATAAATTTTAGACAAAAATAACCCAAGTAGACACAACATGCAGTTTTTAAGTGATGATTTTATTTCTTAAGGAAAAAAAAATATCCATACCTACATGGCCCTATGTAAAAAAGTAATTGCCCCCTAAACCTAATAACTGGTTGTTTCACCCTTAGCAGCAACAACTGCAATCAAGCATTTGCGATAACTGGCAATGAGTCTTTCACATCACTGTTGAGGAATTTTGGCCCACTCTTCATAGGTCCATAGGTAGGTACTAGACTATTGGCACTAGGGCCTATATAAGCCTAGCCAAATGGTACCCTGGCTTTTGCCACCCAAGAAAATTATTTCCCTGTGCCCCTGTCAAGCAGAGCCACAGAAGATATCCCCAGGGTTTATTTCCTATCTCCCATCCAATCATCACGATTTTTCTTGAAGATTGCTAATGAAGAGCTTTGTTTGATATAGATAGGTAGTCTGTTCCAGAGAATGGGAAGTCTCTGGGACAGGAATCTATCCCTCCAGCATGTTCTGTTTATTGTGGTGACAAGGTTTAGGTCCCTAGAGCATGTAGCTTGGAGGGATTGGGATTTCTTTAAGTGGAGCATGACTAACAGCTCTGGGCTTGGCATAGCTTTGTATGTTAGGCAGAGATCGTGTCTGAGTAGATAATATGCGACAGAGTAAAGTTGGAGTTTTTTGAGACGGTATGCATAGGGCATCTGTTTGAGGCTGGTAATCCTCTTAGTGAGGTATTTCTGTGGCCATTCCAATTGTTGTAGATGTCTTGTGAGGTACATACCAAAATGGGTGTTGTACTATATAATGGGTCTAATGAGTTATGAGTAGAGGGGAACAATGACCTCTTTTTTCCTGAATGAGAAACCTTTTGTGATGCGCTGTGCCATGTAGAAGGATTTCCTGACTACTGTGCTGATGTGATTATCAAAGGAGAGACTACTGTCCACCTGTGTCATAAGGTCTCATCACACTTTTGGTGTTAAGTAGACTACTGCCTATGTGGTAGTTCATGGGTACAGAGTTTTTACCAAAAGGGATGAAATGCACTTTTTGGCATTGAACTTGAAGCCATGGCTTTGACACCTGGCATCTGTCTCAGTGAGGCCCTTTTGTAGGATGTCCACATTGTTAGGAGTTTTGATTATGGCTCCTAGCTTGCAGTCATCTGCGAACTTTGTTAGCCAAAGACCTTCTGTGTTAGCCTGAACTTCAGAGAAGTAGATACCAAACAGGAGGGAACCTAGGACTGAACCATGTGGTACTCCAATTGTCACTGGTCTGAAGTTGGATTTAGAGTCTGCTACTTTCACAGTCTGGGTTCTGTCAGTGAGGCAGTTGGCAACCCATCTTTGGACATAGGGATTTATACCTAGTTTAGTGAGTTTATCTATAATTCCAGAGTGGGGGATGGTGTTGAAAGCTTTGGCAAGATCTAGATAGGCTGTGTGAACCACCTTACCCTCATCTACGGCTTTGGTGACCACTTCAAAGAAGTCTTTCAGGTTTAGGAGACATGATCTGCCTTTTACAAACCCAAACTGGGTAGGGTCCAGAGTTTGGAGATTACCAATGTCATTGTTTATAAGTTCCATGATGATACGTTCCATAGCCTTGCAGACTTGGCTTATCAGGCTAATGGAGCAGTAGTTCCCAGGGTCTGTGGTGGCTCCCCCTTTGTGGAGTGGGATAACTGTTGCTGTGGGCCATTCAGTGGGCACAAAGCCTGAGGTAAGGCTATGTTTGAACATGTTACTTAGGTGGGGTCACAGTTCATTCTATAGTTCATGTAGAATGCAGCCTGGGATGTTGTCAGGTCCTATGGATGCTGTGTTCTTGGCTTTGGAGAGTGTGTTTTTTACCTGTGCAGCTCGGATTACAGGAACTTTGCATTCTTCCAGTATAGAGATGGGCCCTTTTGGGGATGAGTGAGGGGTAAAGGTAGCACTGAACCTATCTGCCAGGATGTTGGCAATATCAGTTGGTTCTGTGTATTTAGTGCCATTGTTCTGTAACTCAGAGCAGATTTGAGTTTTGCCATTGAGATTCTTGACATAGCTATAGAATGCTTTGTGGTTGTCTTTAGAATCAGTGGCAATTTTGTTTTCGTAACTAGCTTTGGAGGATTTTATGAGGGATCTCAGCTTCTTACTGAGGCTGACCACGAAATTCCTCCAATCTTGGGATTTTAATCTTTTTTGCAACAGTTTCTTTCTTCTGTTGTAGAATTTGTTTATAGCAGGGGACCACCAGATTGGCTTCCTTTTTAGGAGGATAGCATCTTGGTTCTGTAAGGGATTGCGCGATCCATACACTTGTGTAAGTGCTTATAAAGTGCAATTGTATAGGATTCAGCAGTCGTACCTCTATTGTTCGTTAGCATGGGAGTCGTAAAGTTTGCCACTTCTGTCTTAAGAAGTGTAAAGTTGGCTTTGGAGAAATTTTTTACGGTGGTTTCCCTAATGGGGGGGGGGGGGGTGGGATGCGAACGTCTGGGGTGAATTGCTTGTGGCTGAATCTGACCAACAAGCAATTGACCTCTTGTGTGGAACATCGGTTGCCCGTGTTGGTAATGACCAGGTCTAGGATATTGCTGCCCCTGGTGGGGGTGTGGATAAGTTGATCCAAGGCTTAGGAATTTATGAATTCCAGAAAACGTTGAGCACAAGAGTTGGTACATGAGTAGATTTCCAAGTTAATGGTAGGGTAGTTGAAATCGCCCATTATTAGGGTGTTAGGTTGTACCCTAATATTTTCCAGTGTATCAAGAAATGAGGAGTGGGAATCCTGGGGCATGGTGGGGGATCTGTAGCAAGCTACAATTTGGATTGTGGTCTTGCCCAGAGTTAGTTGCACTTGGATAATCTTGGATGCATTATGCTGAGCAACTAGCCTGGAGGTGTGGATATCCTTAATGAATATGAACACGCCTCCACCTTTAATGCTTTGGTCCAGATTAGGTGGTCGAAAGATGTGGTATGAATTATAGCCTGGTAATGCAGGGGTGCTCTCTGGAGCCTTGAACCAGGTCTCTGTCACTGCACAGATGTCAATGTTCTACATTTTAAGGAGTGCCTCGAGTGAGTGCATTTTGAGGTTTAGACTTCTAGCATTAAGTAGCATTACCCTCAGATTTTGCTTGCTTGTACCTGTTACGCTGGTGAATTTGTTATTTGAATCTTGCCTAAAAAAGGCACTATAGGGGTGGCAAGAGCCTTAGCCAGTATCCGGAATCCCAAGGGTGACAGGTGCAGGCCATCTCTGGCAAAGCATCATGGTTTGTTGATCATTTCATCCCAGGCAGACAGATACTGGATCCTCTTAGAATGACACCAGAAGTTTAGCCAATTGTTGAAGTCAATCATTTTGTCCTTGTATGGTGGAATCATTCTGGGTGATGGCAGGATGCTACTCAGGGCTAGGGTCATACCTGCTTGGGCTACAAGATCGGACAGCTCCCCCATGTCTCTTTTCATGTAGTCCAGGGAGGTATGTCTCAGGTCATTCACACCAACATGGACAATGACAGAGTCATATTTGTACTTGTTGTGGAGTGACCTGAGTGCATGCATTATGTGGCTGATCCTAGCACCTGACAGGCAGCTGACAGTAACTTTCTCCTTGCTTAGCCTGGTGAGTGGAACATCAGTATGCCTGACTATAGAGTCACCTATGACTAGAGTGTAGGGTACGTTGTTATGCCTTATGGGTTGTGGTTGAGTGGCACACTGAGTTTTTCGGCTTTGTGTCATTTGGGTTGTGCTGAGGGGTGGAGGTTGCTTGCGTTTCTGCTTTGTTGGTCCTTGTTGCTTGGGTAGATTTTTTTTGAGAGCATCCGCGAATGTAGGTGTGTGTTTTGTGTTTCTATGTGTGTGTTTTGGTGGTGTAGGTTTTGAGGGACTATGTGATGAGTGTGGTGTGGTGCAAGTGTTTACCTTCTCCTCTTGACTGTCTAGTCCAGTCTTGGGTGAAGAGAGCTTTGCTTCGAGTTTGGCTATATAAGTGCATGTCTCACAGGTTGTAGGGTTGGGTGGTAGGAGGAGAGGGTTGTCTGTGTACTTGAGGCAATTGCTGCATTGGCCCAAGATGCCCACATTCATCAGGTAGACAGGAGAAAACACTTCTTTGCAGAATTGTTTTAATTCAGCCATAATGGAGGGCTTCCAAGTATGAATTGCCTTTTTAGGTCATGCCACAGCATCTCAATTGAGTTCAAGTCCGGACTTTGACTAGGTCACTCCAAAACCTTCATTTTGTTTTCTTTAAGCCATTCAGAGGTGGACTTGCTGGTGTGTTTTGGATCATTGTCATGCTGCAAAACCCAAGTGCTCTTCAGCTTGAGGTCATGAACTGATGGCCAGACATTCTCCTTCAGGATTTTTTGGTAGAGAGCAGAATTCATGGTTCCATCAATCACAGCAAGTCATCCAGGTCCAGAAGCAGCAAAACAGCCCTAGACCATCACACTACCACTACCATGTTTGACTGCTGGCATGATGTTCTTTTTCTGAAATGCTGTGTTACTTTTACACTAGATGTAATGGGATGCACACCTCCCAGAAAGTTCAACTTTTGTTTTGTCAGTCCACAGAATATTTTCCCAAAAGTCTTGGGGATCATCAAGATGTTTTTTGACAAAAGTGAGACTAGCCTTTATGCTCTTTTTGGTCAGCAGTGGTTTTCACCTTGGAACTCTACCATGCATGCTATATTTTTTGCCCAGTCTCTTTCTTATGGTTGAGTCATGAACACTGATCTTAACTGAGGCAAGTGAGGCCTGCAGTTCTCTAGATGTTGTTCTGGGTTCTTTTGTGACCTCTTGGATGAGTCGTCGTTGCACTCTTGGGGTAATTTTTGTAGGTCGGCCACTCCTGTGAAGGTTCACCACTGTTCCATATTTTCTCCATTCTCCTTTTCCAGACTGATAGATGTCAATTGCTTTGTTTCTCATCTGTTCGAAAATTTCTTTAGATCGTGGCATGATGTCTTCCTTTTTGTGATCATTTGGCCTACTTCACTTTGTCTGACAGGTTCTATTTAAGTGATTTCTTGATTCAACAGGTCTGGCAGTAATCAGGTCTGGGTGTGGCTAGAGAAATTTAACTCAGCTTTCTCAAAAATGTGATTAACCACAGTTACTTCATGATTTAACAAGGGGAGGGGGGCAATACTTTTTCACATAGGACCATGTATGTGTGGATATTTTTTCCTTAATAAATAAAATCATCACTTAAAAACTGCATTTTGTGTTTACTTGGGTTATCTTTGTCTAATATTTAAATTTGTTTGATGATCTGAAACATTTAAGTGTGACAAATATGCACAGAAATAAGAAATCAGAAAGGGGCAAATAATTTTTCATTGCACTGTGTGTGTGTGTACATATATATCTATATGTATGTATATGTAATATATATATATACATATATATATATATATATATATATATATATATATATATATATATATATATATATAAAACTAGAAAGGATTCATGATCTTGAGAATATGCCATTCTGTATAATAAGCTGCTACTAAGAGAGTCAGTTAACAGAGTTCTGTGGTTTTGGATCATATTTGTAAAAAATGATACCACCATAGTCCTTATGTTCTATACACAAGAGTCCTGACTTCAGCCTCCACCACAAATTATTCTGTTGTTCTTAAAATGACTAATGATAATTTTGTCAGTTTCTGACCCATACTTAGAAAATTGTTTAAGAGTTACCTGTCTGCTTAATTGGTGTAAAAATCATAGTGACATTTATGTATGTTTTACTGTGCATAGGTGAAAAGCTGAAATTGCTTTTGTTGACATCTTCATGCTTCATAAAATACTTATGTCACTTTCTAGGAAAACTTGTGGCTTTCTTGAAGAAAATATTGTAACTGATTGCACTTTTCCCCACAGTAGTTATAATTTTTCTGCATACACATATTCCACTATCTGAAGGGGTTGAGCTGGTGAAAAACTTTATGACAAAACTCTATAATTTGCCTACAAAGCATAAGGGATGAATTGGTGTCATCAGACATGTGATCAAATGTGTTTGGAAGTCACATGATATGTTTTAATTCATTTTAGTAGTTTTAGTTCAACCAAGCCACAATCTATGAAGTTTAAATCATTTTAACTGTATTTTCTGACATTGACTCACTTCTGAGATTTTTTTTTCAGTTTATGAATACATTTGTCATATAGATAGATAGATAGATAGATAGATAGATAGATAGATAGATAGATAGATAGATAAACAGGTAGGAGAATACATCATCAGCACAAATCATAGATTGAGAAATCAATGAATGCCTTTCATCATCTGTAAAAAAATATCGATCCACAAATGATTGAAAAGCACACAAAACAGATGTTTTTTGCAGGAAGGGTGAAGCCCCCCCCTGCACTGCCATAAGGGTTCTACTCCCCTACACCCCCAGCTAATATCTATTCCAGTTCCATGATTGCACTACAGTGAGGTAAAGGCATATTCCAAGATCCCCACTGTATTTCAGTCTTCAACAAAAAAGCCATAATTTTTTCAACAACTGATTTTTCAGTCACCTTACCAGCTTCCTCCCTGTCAATGAAAACACTCATTTACAAACACTATACAGAATAACTGTTAATCGCAGCATGTTTTGGATGTTTCAGTTTTCAAACGTAGATTCCATTCTGTTAATGTATGTGCCAGAAGCTCCATCAGAACATACAAGTCTTCAGATAATCTGTATAGCATCCAGTGCTGCAGGCCTTCTTGTCATTATTGTGACCACAGCACTTATATATAAACAATGCCATAAAAGGTAAGTACACTTATAAATGACTGACAGATCATATACCATTTCCAGAATATTCTGCTGTGAGCAAAAATGTTATTTTATAAATTTTCATTCTGGTCATACTGGGCTGTTTTATATTTATTTTCTTAGATATATCTAATAAATTAAACAGAGATTATCACTAAATTGGTTTAATATGTATAACTATTTTTTCAATGATAAGATTCCATCTGCTAAATACATTCATCTACAGCACAGCATCATTCATCAAACTGTAGCTTTTGTAAAACTGCTGCAACATGAATGTTTCACCAAGACCTTCTCAGATGGATTAAGTTGCTCAAGTCAACACAATTGCAGATCTAAACATCACTAATGTGTAGTTTCCAAAGTCACTATAAGTTATGGCTTTCCATTAATATAAATTAACTGTAGAGGAAAGAAAAACAGACCAGAGTACTTGTATGACAGTAATACAGCGTTGTGATTCTGTATCATCACCCTTACTTTGTATTTATAATCCACATGGGCACAATCAGTCTTGGAAGATAATTGCTATCCACTACTAATCCCTGCTACTATAAATTAATATTTATATTGATTTGTTTAATTTTTTAACCTCAGGTGATGGCACATCCTCCATGTACTAATTATACAGCTCAGCATTACCACTGTGACCAACACAGTATCACTGTCATTAACACAAAATGAATGTATGACAAATACATGCTAAATACAATATACACTTCATGGCTAACAGGTGTGGTTAACTGGGTGCGTATTTTACGTATGTGCATAGATATATATATATATATATATATAAGTGTGTGTGTGTGTGTAAAATATTCGCATGATATCTCTCTCTAATATCTATCTATCTATCTATCTATCTATCTATCTATCTATCTATCTATCTATGTATATCTATATCTCTTGTTATATATAGATATAGAGATATACAGGATCATAGAATCATAGGAAGGTACCAGGATATTGGCCATGAGGTCCTTATAAGCCTAGCAAAGAGTTTAGCCCGTGCATAGATAAATCAACACCTGATGCCCCTGTTCACCATGGACATGGGTGGAATCCCAGGGATGTATTTTCTATTTCCCATCCAGTTATCCAGATTGTGCTTAAAAAGAGGTAAAGAGGTACTCTACTTGATGTGGAGAAGGAGTCTATTCCATAGATGGAGGAGTCTCTGGGATACAAATCTGTCCCACCAGCAAGTCCTATTGATGGCACAGACCAAATTGAGTTCACATGTGTGGGTTACTTGAGTGGAACTTGACTTGCTGATATGCAGCAGTTCCATCAAGGCGGAGTCCAAGATCACCTTGTATGCCAGACAGATGTCACATTTGAGGAGTCTGTATGAAACAGAGTAGAGGAATAAGGCTTTTTGCCTATCTGTGTATGGTAGATTTTTGAGGCCCTGGATTCTCCTGGTGAGGAACCTCTGTGGTATCTCCAGCTACTGCATGTGCTTTTCGAGGTACATGCCAAATGGGGGGCTGTACTCAATAGACCAGTCTTATAAGGGAAGAATACAAGGATGTTATGACCTCCTTGTCCCTGCATGAGATACCCTTACTTATGAGGTAGGCCATGTAGAAAGCTTTACGTACAATGGAAGCAACATGGTGGTCAAAAGTCAGGCTGCTATCAATCTGGGTGGCCAAATCCCTCATCTGGGTGCCCAGATCCCTCTATATATAGATATAGTTTCACCCTGTTTGCCAAATGTTATTTTTGTTGAACTGTGTATCATTTGACTAATTCAGCAGCTAATTCATTAGTGTGAGACTGGCACACAGCAGAGTTTAAATTTTTTTCCCTTTTTTCCACATATATAAAGCTCCAAAATGTTAATGTCTGTTTCTTCAACAAAATATATGGTCAACAGGTGTCTGAGGCAGCAATCCTTGTAGTTGTGCAATATGTTAGTGTGCATACATCTCTATCTGGTTTTATATACACACATATATATATATATATATATATATATATATATATATATATATATATATATATATATATATATATATACATATATAAACAGCAGTATTGTGACAGCAGTATTGTGGTCTTGCCCTCCAAAAAACAGTTATTTCATTTGCATTGCCCAAGGTTGTGCCTTGGAGCATGCGTAGAAGGGTGTCAGTCTTTTATTTTCAATGTTTTGCATCCAATGTTTTTACTGAGACACTACTGGAGTTTAGACTAACTTTAGTAGACCCATGCATATGTGGCAGGATATTTAGGGTTGTAGGGGAGTATGACCCTTACAAAACTCTGTTTTGGAAGATATTTGGGGCTGACATTTGGTGCAGTAGACCATTCATTTTTGCAACATTTAAAGTGTTGTCAGGTTGAGTTTAGGCTGTTGTGGTACAGACAAATTTTTCTTTTGAGGTTTATAAGTATACTCATGTATATATACATATATATATATATATATATATATATATATATATAGAGAGAGAGAGAGACACACACACACACACACACACACACACACACACACACACACACACACACACACACACACACACACACACACACACACACACACACACACACACATATATATATATATATATATATATATATATATATATATATATATATATATATATATATATATATACTGTATACACACACACACGCACACACACACACACACACACACACACACACACACACACACACACACACACACACAGATATATATATATATATAATATATATATATATATATATATATATAGTCTTCATTCATTTGGTTACATGTCTTTTTCATCAACTACAAAAATGCCGGTATGCATGTAAGAAAAAAATCAATGGATTGTTTGTACTGAATTATAAACTGAGTGCAAGATCACTGTACAATGTGGATGTGGATTAGGGAATATGGCCATTCCCTAGTGTAGTGTGAGCTCTGCATACGTAATTAGCAGTGGGTACTCGAGGTTGCACGGTGGCTTTTGTTTTTGTTTGACTGGTGATTGAGCATTTGTGCTACATAAAAGATAGTGACACCCCTTATTAATGTCCTTTTTAATCCAGGCAATGTTTTTCCTACTTATGTCTCCTTATCCAAGCTTTGTCTCTTTTAGTTCAGGTTTTATACTAATCAATTAGTTTATATATCCTGCTGTATAAGTGCCCAAATTGCAGGTATTGAATGTCTCTTCTATCTAATTCATCCATCATTCTCCTTGTTACTAACTAGTACAAAAATGTAGAACTTGCATTTCTTTACATGTCTAAGTGCCTTGTAAAAGTTCTCAGTTTTTATGGCATATAATGATCTCATATTCTTAATGACAATTTCCTAACAATCTTGCCTATGTAAATTTACATGTCTATTATACCTACATAAGTAAATGACATGTTTTAATACCATGTAAAACATTCCTTATAACGATATGCGTTCTAAGTTTTTTTATCCAGATAGTATGTAATATTCAAAACATATCTACACATTTGACATAATCCAATGAAAATGTTCCATTTGGATTGAATAACTTAATACTGACTTCCTTCAGAGATTCTAATATACATTTAAAATCACTACCCTTTTTATAAAGGAATATAGTTTCATTCACTGCTGTTACAAACAGGTATTCATATCCTCTCAATATTTTCCAATTCCTACTTACTACCCTTTTCATTTTTCTATACAGTCTGATTAAACTGTTAGCATTGTACAGCCCTGTTTTCTTATTTCACTTCCTTTTAATTTCACCTAATCAGTATGTAATGGTTAATAAAGGTATCTCCCCTATTCCTATGTTTTATTATTCTTTACTTACTGTGTCTTAGATAGATAACCTGCATTTAGAAACATACAGTTAGTTCACATTTAGCTAAACTAATAACATATTAATTAGTTTTGACCCCTGTTGAACATAAACTAGGGTCATTAAATGATGTTAATGATATGCTAGACAGGTGCAATGCATCATAGCTAGCCAGTCACAGAGTCACCACATATAGCAGACCACTATAAAGAATGCATACACCATACAATCTGATTTTTTCTCTCATACTCTGCACCATTGGATTACAGACTTTGGAATTGTAACTGAACAAATGCTAGGGGCCATTGCAGGTCTACTACATCTGTTTGTGCTAGATGCTGAAGTCAGTGCTGTTGGTGCTGCTGACAACAAGCCAGGCAGAGAAGGAGAAGAGTGTTCTGGCCCAGGGTAAACTTCCAGGAGCTACATGAGCTGGAGATTGTAGAACGATACAGGGTGGACAGGGACATACTAAAGAACTCACTGAGCTCTGCCGCCTTCAACTCAGACCCAGAGCCAACAAAGGGGAACCCATCCCAGTGGAAACAAAGGTATCTGTAGCCCTTGAAATACTAGCTACAAGTACCTTCCAAAGATCTATTGGCGACATGATGGGGGTCTCACAGGCATCAGGATCCAGGGTACTCCACCAGTTCCTGGATGCCATGCTACCACATGCCAGTGAGCACATTTCATTTCCCCTCAACCCTGAGGTGAGGGCCAGCAATATGCAACACTTCTACTATATAGCCCACTACCCTGAAGTACTGGGTGCCATAGATTGCACTCATGTACACATCAAGACACCATCCAGTGAGGAGGGTAGAATCTACATTAACAGCAAGGGATACCACTCCAGCAGCTGCCAGGTCATGTACAATGCCTATGGCATTACTATAAATGTGTGTGCTGGCAGCTCTGGCAGTTATCACAACTCCCATATCTTTCCTGCATCACAGCTGTACCAGATGCTCGCTAGGTGGGTCATCCCACACAGCCATTTAGTGGAGAATGCTGGCTATGCACTGGAACCGGGGATGATGACACCCATCAGAAATGCACACACCCCCACTGAAGAAAGCCATAATGAGGGACACACACAAACTAAGAACATTATAGAGCATGTGTATGGGCTTCTGAAGTCATGGTTCCAGTGCCTTGGTATATCTGGTTTTGCCCTGCAGTACACTCCAGCTACATGTGCACAGATATTGACAGTATATGCCATGCTACAAAATATGATCTTCCAGAAATAGCTACAGCAGGATCAGCAAAGGGAAGGAATACACAGCCCCCCACCAGTGCCTTGGTCACCACAGCCACACTCATAGGAGGACTCCTGATGATATCCCTGTAGGCAGACATAGGCATGTCCAGTCTGCCCTGGCTTTGGCTAAGAGAAAACGCATAGCACATTCACTGATAACCTAGAGCTTAGAGACTGACTTTACTCCTACTAACATACATATAGTAAAATTGTTGATGACAGGTAATCCACACAACCTGTACCTATCCGTGGATTGACTGCGTACTGCTTGCATCACACAGAGGCAGCCCTGAACTACAGTTCTGTCATCTGCTGCATTCTCAAGGTGAGTCTTTAACCTACACACTACTTGTCAGGATTAATATAATATGTTATTGTATGTATGGATCTGCTACATTTATGCAAGGAAATATAGTGGGCTATTTGGACAGATGTAACATACACATGGGACTACAGATTCCCAGTCCAATAGTATGTGTCCCCTAATAATCACTAAGCCTCATGGTTGGAATATTCATTACATCAGTAAAGGGAGCTGTTAAACAGTGGGGTCACATGATATTTGGGCTACTGTCTATCCCAGCAGATTATGTGCTGCTGTTCCTCCACCCCCAACACAGCAGTGTTCCCATATAACTACTTTAATACTAAGTCAGCAATGGTATATCAGAAGACCAGTCAATCTCAGGGCTGTAACACAGTACTTTAACACACAATGTATGTCCCACATAAAGCAGAAATAACAATGTACATAGCTATGCTGTTGAATATGTGATGAATGACTTCTCCATGTTTGGCAGCCTGTGTGGCTCAGTGAATTATTGAAATTAGCATGGGTGATGGTGTTGATGGTTCCTAATCTAGAAGTATTTACATCTTTTGCACATGCAGTATTATTAGGTCAGTGTTTTCATATTCTGTCAGTCTGCGTGTGGTGTAACATTACCAACCTCAGTCACATATTAAGTACAGCAGACAGCTGGGGAATGCCTTGGACATTTTAAGTGAAGTGCAGTACTGCAGAAACAGAGACAGATGTCAATGTCTGTAACAAACCTTTCGACCTCTTAGTGCAAAAAATCTGGACAAAGCCCTACAAAATGGGTGACAAAGATCCACAAATAGGGGCATATTTTAAATACTGCTCTCATAAACTTAAACAGTTGCTAGAATAATAGGGTTTGTTTCAACAGACATTTTTCTGAAGGATTTGAAGTCAGAAACTCAAATGTATGTCATTATTTAGTGACTGAAATCCTCAGTTCATCCAAGTGATTTGCCATAGATCCACAAATGTTATGAGGAACAGACCAAAATTATGATCCAAAACTCTTGACGTTTTGGACAGTTAAGAGGTATGGTCTATAACACACAAAATCCTGGACTGGAGTACAGGTAGGTGTGGCCTGGAATGACTTTATAAGTGCTGACAGTCCCACTGGGCATGCCCAAACACTTAATGAGTGCAGTTCTGTTGCCCATCATCAGAATGACCTCTTATGTATAGATATATCTATACATACATACATATATGTATACGTATCCATCTGTCACAATTGCTGTCTCACATACTTAGTATATCTATTGCTATGTAGTATCAAATACATATATACTAATATATATATAGCTATATATCTATCACAATGATACATAGACTCTCCCCATATATGTACATAACACATATACATATCTCACACACACACACACACACACACACACACACACACACACACACACACACACACACACACACACACACACACACACACACAAACACACACACACACAGCTACATTTATATATACATCCCTGTTAATTACATAAATATGTGTTTGGATGCCTGTGTTCTCCTACATACCCTAATAATGGTGAGTAATTCTGCACTATCACACATCCATACTGTTGTTCAAAGGATCCAAACTAATGGCGCAACAGTAAATAATCCACTTACCTAAAGACCCTGTGCCTGCTGTATGTCACCACATAGAGAGAAGCAGGTGACCAGGTGGTGTTATATATAATGTTGTCAATGCATGCTTGGATAGAGCACATTGTTCCTGCCCACAGGTTTGCCTATCTAAGTGCAAGCAGCCACGCATGGCCATACTTGTAACTGTACACACATAGCTAGGATAATAACAGTTATCCAACTGCTGGGATACTAGATGCAGATAACAGTATGAAGCAATATCACTCTGCAGGCCACAGATGTTGGTCAACACAAGCCTAGTTTGTGTAATGCACAAGTACTGTGCCTGTAATCATATATACAACAGACTCAACCTGTGGTGCATGCACTAAATACTATGTCAGTAGTGCTCAATAGTGAATAAGATTAGATAGGTAGCAATTCTAATCTCACTTCAGGCTACTTGGTGTGTGTGTGTGTGTGTGTGTGTGTGTGTGTGTGTGTGTGTGTGTGTGTGTGTGTGTGTGTGTGTGTGTGTGTGTGTGTGTGTATGTGTGTGTATCCCCATGCAAAACAACTGAGCTTCCCTCATAGATGATCCACCTGCAATGGTTAGGAACTTTTTGGCCTTGTAACTTGCTGCTGGCCTCCAAACACCCCTCTTCCACAAAGGCTGATAATATCATTCACTTTAAGATTACCATCTGTCAGTCCAGTGAAAGACTTGGGCTCTGGTGTGTACAATAACTACTGTAATCTAGAGTGAATGAGACTAGATAGATAGGAGTTCTAATCTCACTCCAGGCTACTTGGTGCATGTGTGCGTATTCCTCTGCAGAACAACTGAGATGCCCTCCTGGGCTTTCCACCTGCAATGATTATGAACTTTTTGGCCCTGTAACTTGCTGCTGGCTTCCAATCTGCCCTCTTCTACAAGACCTGATGATGTCATCCACCTTAAGACCTTAAGACTACCAGCTGATAATGCAGTATCAGAGTTAAGCTGTGGTACATGCAATAAGTACTGTGATCTATTGTGCCTAAAACTAGATAGGTAGGGCACTTGGTGTGTGTGCATACCCCCACAAAACAACTGTTCACCCGCAATGGTTATGCACTTTTTGGCCCTTTAATGTGTTGCTGACTTCCAAACTGCCCTCTTCTACAAGGTCTGATGATGTCATCTACTTTAAAACTACCAGCTGACAGTGCAATATTAGACTTAAGCCATAGTGCCTGCAATAAATACTGTGATCTATAGTGTATAAGGCTATATAGGTAGGGGGTTTAATCTCACTCCAGGCTACTAGGTGCATGTGTATGTCCAGATGGCATAAATTCACATTGGTAACTTAAAATAGGGAGGGTTTTGCAGTATTTTATTTGTAGCATGTGATGTGGCCCCCAAAGGATGGACTACAGCAAAGCCTGATAATGTCATTAAGCATAATATGTCCTGAACTGATAGTACAAGCAGACATGAGGTGTGTTGTGGGCATCACGTACTGTGATCTGTAGTGTGTACCATTACATAGGTAAGTCTTGTCATCTACATACAACCAACTTGCACTACATGTGTGCCTTGGCATGTCCTCTACACAGTGATTGGAAGTGGTGCTAGCCTCGATGTAGCCATGTTTGTGTGTGTGAGGCTGTTAGAATATTTTACATCATGTTATGGAACCACAGGACATTTGAACTTCACTAGCATAATAGCCATACATCCCTCACAATCATAGATATCTTTATAACCATAGTTATAGGATCAGCACATATTGCCCCAGTCAAGAGGGACACATGCAGAAGCCCTGTGCTGAGATGATGGTCACCCAGTTAATCACACAGATGGCATGTGCTGAGGTGCACTGAGGTGCCCAGTGTGTAATTAGGCAGGGTTCTGTTTCAAGGGTGTGTTTAAGTCTGCTAGACAAATCTCTCCCACAAGCATGTAGTACAAACGTCACATAAGAGGTTAATGTCCTTACAGTAAGTTATCCATCTATTATGCTTCATACAGATAGGCAGCATATGCAATCAAAAGGGTCACACATTTCCCCATATGCAAGGCACAGCTTATCTCTGAGTAGTCTATATGCCACAGGTGCCAATGACACTCATTGCAGATGATCTCTATTGAAGATATACTGAAGATGTGAAGCGTGCATGTGAGGGACCATACTGTTGTGTGCAATTGCCAATACTGCTTGGAATGGTACATCACCAACTGGCCATTGCACTCAGATATTGGCATGATGAGGGAAGAATACATGGAGATCATGAGTATGTCACTTACAGGTGACTGTTGCCTCAGCTATGCTATATGATTCCTGCCATACCACTGTAGCGACATGGTGATCTGAGGCACTTTTGATGTAAACCTGTGTGGCCAGGTCTGTGTGCCCAGTTCATTCATCCCTGAGTATGTATATCACATATTGCGACTGAGGAGCTACTTACCAGGTGCATAGGTCTAACTGATGGAAATGATGCTACATATATATATGCATGGAGTTTATGGCCATTAGTATGTCAACAGGCATGTGTTCACCATACCCTCTTGCAGGATAGTGATATAACAAAGAGACTCTATAAGTGCTCACAATTTGCAGATATTAGCCAACATTGTTAGCCAAAGTCAGTCAGTAGTCGCATGTATTGTGGTTGAATGAATTCCAAGCAGTAGAGGACACAGGACTGCTCCGTACTGAGCACTGCTGCTTTCAGATCAGCTATTGGAGGCAGATGCCCCTATGTTGCATGTGTGTGCCAGCAATGGGACACTTAGTGACTCCTACAATGACAGTATCCCGGATGCCTAAGTGGGTGCTTTGTAAATGCTGCCTGAGTGGGGAATATAGTCAGATGGCTTGGTTCAGTCTAGGGGGTTGTATGCCCAGATATACCCTCACCCAAATCCTTGGTGACTGCCTCGGAAATGTGCACAACGTGTACCAGTCATGCTCCCCCTGTTACACATCCAAACTGTGTGCAGTCAACTGTGTGCAAAACACATATATGTGTGCTGATCAGCTCCATGATGATTACCCCTATGGCCATACAGATATGGATACTCAAACAAAGAGGTGTATAGTTAATGTTGATCAGTGGATGCACCATCTCTATGGAAGGGTATAAGAGTTTCCACTGTCCAGTCAGATGCTGTGCAGCCAATAGTGTTGGTATGATTGTTTCCCAATGGTGTTAGCAATCCTTGTCAGAATACATGTGGTATGCAGCCTGGAATGTTATAATGTGCAACAGATGCTGTGTTTCTTCCAATGAGAGGCCAGTTAAACATTGTTCTGTAAATATGGAAGTTATGGGACAGGTTGTAGGAATGTCATGTGTCACATGTGGTGGGGAAAAGACAGTGTAGTTGCCACAGACACTGTGGGTGTACAGGTTAGATATGAGTACAGACCCATCATCTGTGGCATCATGACATAGGAGGTCACCGACAATCTGGGCCTGTCATTTGAGGTCACACATGTAACTACACTGTGCATTGTGGTTCTACTTTGTGTGGGTGGTTACTTTTGTCCCTTACCATGTCTACACAATGTCACAACAACATTATATGTTTCTCTTAGCTGAGGAGGTAGTGCCAACCATGTTAGGGGGGACACCATCACCCCAACTGTCACACAGCACTGCCCACCTGTTATTGTACAGCCTGCTAATGGCAGTTGTTCACCAGTCAGGTTTGCTGATCCATGACAAGCCTGTGTCCCTCCTGTCACATACAGCCAAGTTCATGCAGTTGTAATTCTGCTGACATAATGCATGGGTGTATAGCTCTGCATACTTGCCTGTCCCATCTAAAGGGAGAGGTGCAATCACTTTATGTCAACCATCCCACAGGAGGTAATAAATGGCTGTCTTGACATATATGGTTGTATTGTTTGCAACAGGGTTACATGCCAGTAGTTCTAAGGAGACTGATCTGTTACCAGATCCCACCAGGGAGGACCTCACATGGGGGGGGGGGTCTGAATGGGCCATCCATATTGTTAAACACAGGATGCACTATGATAGTTTCCCCATGTGGAGATATTACGGCACTACTGCAGGCCATTGTAGGTAAGGACCTGGACCATTCTTTGGGCAAGTGAGCCGCAGCATGACTAAGCAACACAGTGTGCACATATTACACTTCCCTAACATGTTTGTCTGTGCTCTGTACAGACACCTTGCATGACTCTCTTTTTGCAACATCCTGGAAGTAACTACAATACTTACTTGCAAAGAGGACAACTAACATGTACTGCCAAGATGTGTCCCCAAATCTCGGAGTCATGTCACCTAAGATGCCATGATAGGAGTTAGCATGGATACGAGCACTGACACTGTCATACACCTACTGACACTGGACCAAATACTGTTAATTTTGCTCAAGGCCAGATCATGCCTACTGCCTGTAATCGGCACAGCCCATTGACTACTACACTATGCAGTGGATGTCGGACATATGTCTCACTCCACCAACCATGGCCTGACAAGGTGTATGACAATATTAGGCCATCAGGCCTTGCTGGAAATTGTATACATCATATATAGAGTGTTATGTCAGCTGGCGGATAGCCATGTGTCTGACAGTCATACTCTGGGATGATAGCATTGGAAGACCTATGCTGTAATGATGCCAGTCACAAGTGGAATTCACCATCCTTCATTATTGGCATACCCCATCTACCAATTCCCTCTCTGCAGTCACAGGCATTGTCAGTGACATCTGACTGGGTACATTAGTAGGTGATTGCATATTGGGAGCTGTCACAGAATCCCACACAGAACCAACAGTTATGCAGGATGGCCTAAGACACAGTCAGTTATTCTCTGAGCCACTGACAAAAACTAACTGACAACGACTGCACAATACTATTCTGTTGGAAATCATCCACCACTGCAAAATATTGTAGTGTCTGCACACTGCACAGAGTTGAGCCATTACACATGGAGTTATGGACACAGACAGTAATGTAGCCTTTGACTTTCACTGGTCAGTAAGATGTGAAGATGCATTCACTGTTGTACAACCTATACCAACAGGTTTGGGATGTAAATCCCAGACTGTCACTGCTGTGCTGAATATAGCACTCTTCACAGCTATCATTGAGTGTAATGGCACCCTTCCTATGTTACTAGACAGCCATATCATACAACTGTAGCAGCCGCACAGGTTCCATGATACACCAATACACAGTGTAGAAAACATATCCTATGGAGTCTGTGTCATGACTGTGCATGTGTAGTCTTTCTCCTAAATGCTTTGGAGAGGATGTGTGTGGTTCCATACATGGAGGTGTCAGATCCCAATGTGTACCACCTGAGTATCCATGGCAGGACTAACAAGTCTCACCTGTTCTACTCACCTACATCATCACTGTGGTATACATAGCCCATGCTGGAGAGACAAGTAGGTAACACTGACAGTACAACCTACATAAAACAGGCTCCCCATGCATGCATGTGAAGCACACATCTGCTGTGACACAGCATGTGCAGGTTACAAAATGTGATGCAGAACACAACAATCATAACTGGTGTCAGGAACCTGTCTGCACTGGACACAGGATATTTGTAGATGGGTCATCTCTGTCACCACAGCTTGTAGATGTGTGAGCTCCCAAAACCCTTGTAACACTTATCAAGGGTAGCAGACCTGTTCAAAGATTAGGGATGCATGAATATGCTAAATGCCACCATTGCCCTTGTTAGCCTGTTATACACATATGAACCCATGAAGCCATGCACTTATAGTGCTGTACCTTGCTGAAGGCATATTTCTGCTGTGCTGACAAGCCATCCTGGGTGGCTTTATTACTGCTGTGTATCCACAGGTTATCCCAACAGACTCCTGAAACAGAAACATAAACAGGTCCATCACACACCTGTCATTGTGTAACTATACAGCCATTACAACATCATAGAACATAAGGTACACAAAAGTATGTGGCATACTCATGGCAAATGGCAGCATACAGTATCTGTCATTAACCACTACATGTGGCATGGCAAAACAACACTGCATTACACAAGTACATGTTAACTAATAGAGTCACCCTGTGCATTAGACACATAGCTTCATTTCCTTGCATCAACAGCGAGGATGATAGGGATGTGGCACAGGTATCATCACTTGCACATGGTGTTGTGTGGGGGTGCATGAGGCCTAGGCTGACCCAAAAGGTGAACAGCATGTGTGTGAGTCAGGAAGGGAAGCAGGTAAGATGGACCATGAAAAGGTGCCACGTGTGTCTGTAGGTGACCTGCATTTCACAGCGGTGCATGAGTGTATGCATGTCCACAGTCAAGCTCAGTCCTAGCCCTACATGTGTGTATGTTGGACAGCTCTGGACTATACATGGTAGAGTTGACAGTTTACCATCTCTGGCCCTGAACATGAGAACTGACTCTTCCAGGAGTTGCACTGGATCCTCCATGCCCAAGATCAGAAGTGATACTAGTACCTGATGGTGAATGCTGTCTTCTGACACTGTGCTCCCAGAGGGAATGCCCAGGACCATGAGCCCATAGCCTGCCACATTGTGGTGTGGACAGCAACTGCACCTCTGTAGCACTGGATGTACTGTCACTATGGGAGTGCGACTGTGCATGGCCACGTGGACTCTCCACAGTAGGTGAGACCTACATCCATGAGTCCGACGCTCAACTCCAATCACACATTCCAGCACAGACAATGTGCTGTCCAAGACAGACACTGTCTCAGCCCACCTTTTGTCTGCTGCATCAGTGAACTGATCCAGGGGTACTCCAATGTGGAGGAGGCAGTCACAGATGTTAGACTACGCTGCATCCATAACCCTAACCATACGTCTGGTGTTTCATTCAGAATGTGTCTGTGCCTCCATGATGGCCCAAAACATATGCCAAATGACCTGTGATGTGACGCCTGCAACAGGTGATGAAAGGACAGTGGACCTCCTGCAAGCATCCATGTTAATCTACCTATGTGAGACCTCACCAGCTCTCTGGCTATTGCCAATGTCTACACTCACTGGAGCCATAGTTGCCACGCTTTCCTGTTCAATATCCCCACTCTCTGACTGTCCGATATCTGTGGCCTCCTGGGACTGGATAGATGTGGGCATACTGACTGTGTGCAGTTTAAATGGAGACAGAAGAAGGATGTCTACTTCTGGGACAGATTCTGCCCTCAATGACTGTGTGCAGTGTAAATGGAGACAGAGGAGAGGATGTCTACCTCTGGGACAGATTCAGCCCCCACCACCCCCAGCTGTGCCTCACTGTGGTCACCATCATCATCAGAGTCTGAAGAGACACTGACATCAGGTAGTGTAGGGGACAAACACCAATCTCCCTGGTCAGCTGTGATAAGAAAAAAAAAGTGGTACATGAATACATGCACTATTGTGTATGAAAAATTCACCAATTCTCACAATAATGAAGACCCACAACTGGATTAGCGGTCAAACATTTTTCTTCTCCACTTTTGTCCAAAAATGATTTCCTCAGAACAAAATACACATTCAACTCAAGACCTTTATAACAATCACTTTAAGTAAATCAAGTAAAACTTGACCAGTAAAATTTACCTTTTAATTAATCAATATGAAACTATACTTGATAAAACAACACATAAAAATCAAGTGCACCTATCTAAACAAATATATTGAAATACACGTTTTACTGCCTAATTTATTTTACTTTCAACCTTTTGTTTTTTTTTAAGCAGTTTTAGAATAATTGCTTCATTGAAACCAGGAGGCCTATCTGCTCTTAACAGTAACTGCCAAAGTGTTTCTTTTTGTTCAACTATACTCCTTTGATTATCCCCTCTAAGATCCTTAGGAACCAGTTCTAGAATGGAAAATAAAGACATTCTACTCTCTTTACACACAGAATTATGCTTAAATAGTGCATTATTCTGGCCCTTAATTTTAATAGAATATAAATGTTCATTAACAAAACAATGTCACGCTTAACAGGAGCAGGACCAGAGCCTTGGCCTATACCTGAGGCACCTGTGAAAAGTTGAGGGTGAGGTAATATCAGTACCAATGCATGTTGCAGCACAACAAAGTAATACATCCATATATCTCACATTTACAGTAGCTACTGTGTTACTTATTGTATTGGTCACATTCTCAGTATGAGAGTACAACTAAGGTTAAACCGTCCCTCTCCCCAAAGAACAAAGACCTGACACCCACGTAAAAATATGTACATCCTGATACACTGACTGCTACAATATTACAGTGCTGATCACAGTAAGCCTCCCTGCATGCTCCTCAGCTGTGGAAACTGTGGCACCCACCTCCATGATATATAATGTGATGGATGCCTGGGAGCTGCCGTGTGTGTCTAGGTTCACCAGGAATTGATCAGTGGCTGAGAGTGGTTGCTTTGCTGAAGGCCCTCCAACAGTCTTGGTACAATCCCTGGCTACATCTGCTGCCCTTCATCATGTGGTATTGATCATGTCCATTGCACAGTGTTGAACCCATACCTCTCGGCTCCCTATTATGCTGTCACAGATGCAGGTTGTCGAATGAGTTTTTGTTGAACTGAAAACAGCGAAAAGGCAAAACAGTGAAGCGGCTTTTTGGAGAATTCTTTCCCTGGGAATAATGTTTTACAGTTTTTTTTTTTTGTTTTGGAACAGCATTTTTTTTCCCTTAGAAAAAAATCACTGTTCTGAGGTTTCAACATTGTGGCTTTTGCTTACATGGGGTTGTTTATGTGTCATTCACTGTTCTGAGTGTACTGAATTGCTCTGTATTTCTCGGTTTTGGGCTTAAAATAAATGGGTGCAAAGAATTCCAGATTGGCACCTTTAAATCCCAATTTCAGCATGTAGACAAGAAGCTTCAATAATAAAATAAAAGAAAAACACTCTGTGGCAGTTCCTTCTCCTTTAAGAAGTTCCATGTGTGTTTCACATGCACGCACACCAATGTGGATGTAAACAGTCAGTCTGCAGCACTAGAATCTCTGTGACTGACTATATAGAGTCTTGTAAATAATGACTTCTTTGTGACCCTTGGTATGATTTTTTTGAAAAGCCAGTACTGTGCAATGAATTTTAATGCCTGGAGGAGGAGAAGAGGTAGCATGCCTATCATAAGTATTAGAGACAGCATTTTTTTTTCTTTTTTGCTGTCCGTCCCCCACAGAATTGTTGTGATGGCTGTTGTTCTTTGAACTTCACTGTTGTTGAATCCAAGCTCCTAAAAAAAAAAACAGACTGAAGACTTGGCATTATCACAGTATTCCAACCCCGTGACTTAGATTAGTCCTACCTACATAAGCACTTTGATGCTTGCAGAGAACATAACCCACTTCTCAGTAACCTAGAAAGGGCACAACCATGTATTGTTCATATTAAAACATTGAACTAGAAATGTCAGTGACACAATTTGATGAGCTTTTCTAATTTCTGTACAGATTAGAAGAAATGGAAGAAGCTTCTTTCACATTTCTCTTTCTAAAAAAGGAGGCAGCACTCAGGTCGGGTTGTGATTCATTTTCTTTAAGAAAACACATGGGGTTGATTTGCTTTCTGTAGTCAAATAACACAGAGTTCAACACAGCCAGTTAAGTCAGTCAGTCAGACAATTGGCAGAAAATTAATAAATAAAATCATATAAATTATAATAAATACCTTAAAATCTAAATGCATTTACACTGTCAAAATGCAAAAGCAGAATGGAGCAGTTATAGCACTATGATAAATAGTTGTTCATTAGTAACAAAGGCAGGAATTTTAAATTTGAGGCAGACGAGTTGTGCAAGCGATGAATAGACAGTCAATCAATTGTTTACAAAATATCTGCTACCACACATCAAACAATCCATATGGAGCTGTTCTGGCCATTGTTTTGCTCTGGAGACCAGAAAATGAAAGCTGGGAAGCTGGAACTGCAAAAGCTACACTGCCTGCACATTGCACACATTAGACATGATGGTAAGTTATTTGCAGACAGTCCTGATATTTTAGTTCTGTGTTCACATCACACTAATATTCTGGTAGTAATATGCTGCAGCTTAGGTAGATCTGCAGGTAACAGGCACTGTAACTTGGGATGCATGACATGACAAAGGTTGTGGTAGGAAACAGAACACCTTCAATGCTTTAACGTAATTTTGATGAGCTGTTTGTTCCTTTATTACTCTAATATTTTGAAATATATGTTAAGACATTGAAGGTGTTTCTGTTTTCTACCACAACAGCCCTTTTTTATTGTTTTTAATTATGGGGAAGCAATAAAGCATTAGAGTAAATGTGCAGAGTTGGTCTGTGTATAATAACTGTAACTGGAATGGCTGCCAGACGGTGCAGAGCTTGTGCTGGATATTATATGGTTGAGGTGCAGCCTGGATCATGGAGGGACCATTTTTATTTGGAGTAAGTGTGAATTCCTTTACCTCACCATGCTTTTCTTACTGGGCTGACTGTCAGTTCTTTTATATAAATAGTCTCTGAACTACACTGTTATTGCTTACATTTCAGTATCTTTTAAATAAATGCCTTTTATTTCAGCTAGGCTAAGTCTGAACTTAATGAATATTGATCAGAGCACTACCATGGTAAACAGTTTAAACAAGAGGCGTGGTATTTATAGATTGCATTTGCATTGAGTCTGTTGTACTGTTAGAATATGTCTGAACAGTGGCACTAGTCGAGCTGTATGAGCTGAGTCAGGTAGTTCAGGTACTGGGTGGGGTGCAGATTAGGTGTTGGTGGAGAATGCATTCCAAAGTAATCAATGACATCTATCTGAAGGTCTGATTTTAAGAACAAGCACAGCCTGGGGGTAGTAGCTTACCTGCATACCTTTCAATCTCTCAGATCAAGAAATCTGGACAAAGCCAAAAATAATGGTGTGACAAAGGCCCAGGGACAGATTTTAAATATTGCTCCTATAAACTCAGATAGTTGCTAGAATAACAGGTTTTGCATTATTATGTATTTCTGAGGGATATGAATAGTTGATAGAATAAAAGGTTTTGCATTATGTATTTGCTGAAGGATATGAAGTCTGAAATGCAAATGTCTGCCATTATCAGAGTTACATTATTATGTATGCAAATGTTAATCAGTAGATTTTTGGTCAGAGGATGATTATGATTGTGTACATGTGCATGAAATACCCCACTTAGGTAACTGGTGGTTAGAGTTACTCAGACTCAAATCCTCTACCTTAGGTACAAAGAGCAAGAGTCTAAAGTCTCTACCCATACCAGCACCACTTGTGATTCAAGGAGTTAAGTCCATAGTTCTCAACTGTCCAATGTTTTATAGAATATCTGGAATGTTTGGCTCATACTTGTGGTCTGTTCCTCTTAAAATGTGTGTTTTTCTGGTAAAGCAGTGAGAAGTGAATTCACTAAATAAGAAAGCCATTTAAGTTTCATTCTTCCTATCTTTCAGGAAAGGCATTGTAACACAAACAATTTTATCTTCGGGGAAGGAGAAGTTTAGTACTGTTTATGCCATCTCTGTTTGTGTTTGTTGTTTGCACAGAAGGTAGAATACTAGCTTTTAATGCAGGAGGCTGTGGGTTCTACTCTCAGAATATATAGCTGGATTATTGATGCTATATACTATGTTGTTTTTTTAAAGGGGGTGGATGCTGCAGTCCTGCGAATATCCTCTTTGGCAGAGATCCCTAATAACTATGAACCTGTTATCAGTGCGCCATCCATTCCCCATTGCAAAATTAATAGCTTATAATTTTTTATGCAACATAGACAATTTAATCCTCAAGGGCAACAGGCATTTTATTTGCAGATGAAACAATGAAATAAAAAAGTTGTTTGCTAGCAGCAACCTCTTTATTAGTTACAGATCTCTTTAATGTGGAATTATCTAGATGACTTTTACTTCTGCAGAGATTGTGCATATTTACTGATACTGGTGGATTGTAGAAGTTTGAGTAAATTTTTATGATGGAAATGTTCTGAATTGGGCAGTTTTGTCATTATTGGTTCATGCAATTTGTTTCATTGCTTACTGAAAAAATGTTCAAACCAATAAGTTTAAAACTTGCTCTAACAAGTGTGCTGTATTATACAAAGAATACAATTTAATAGAATCAGGAATGTGTATCAAAGAACATGTGTATGTTTCATGTGCAAGGGGCCTATGATTTGAAAACATCCCAAAAGTAATCTTTATCATCCTCTGGCCAGATGCATTTTCTTTGAATGTGGGTTTCAATGATGTTTAAATGGATGCAAGTTTCAAGGGTAGAGAAGTTTTAATGCTAAGTCTATTCTCATTGTGAGACTGTATTGTTTTGTTTAGCAGATATCTATTAGTGTTTGTGCTATAAAATGTAAAATAAAAGTTTTAAATGAAATCCAAATAATCATTGTAGAAGTAAAGCAGTATGCACATTATAGTGTTTATGGTAAATGAGGCTAAATAGCCAAGTTATGGGACATTGGAATGACTGCAGGGGGGACTGTGTATGGGGGGGGGCCCATTTGACCATGATTTTGTGAAAGGGGAAGGGTGGCAAACTCAAGACAGCCCTGGGTGGCACAAACCCTAGCAAAGCCACTGATCAGTAGGCAAGGGAGAATGGCTTTTGGAGGTCTAGCAAACTATAATATTCTTTTGCTAAGATTAGAATATTGCCTACCAGTAAATGCCCTACTTTTACCACAAAAAACATATATTGCAAGTCACCTAAAACAAAATCCTAAGTTTCATCTTCTCCCTTCATCATTGCTGCACATTTAAAAAAATGGTCATCATTTACTACAGGGTTGGGAGGCATATTTTAGTTGTCTGTCCTTTAGCTTACATTTGAAAGTTGGCATCCCACAATTCCATTGGTGTGGGTGGGGCTACATAATTATGTATGCAAATGTTATGTTAATCAGCATACAGATTTGTGTCTGTTTTTCATGGGCCGTTTGATGTTTCCACGTTGAGAGGTATGATCAGACCTGCTCATATCTCCTGCCCTGATCGCCCATGCTGTTCAAATCAGGGGTCAAGGTCTGCCCACAATGCAGCCTGCTGTTCCCTGTTTTACCTCCCCCTGGACAGTAGGATGTAATGATGTTGCCTTAGTCCTTTTCCACATCATTGAAGGGTGCATGGCATTTAGTGTACATAATTCCTGAATGACAACAAAAGGGGAACACTTTACAGGATCACATACATGGAAGTACACTATGTAGAAATACAGCAAGGACAAAATGTCTGGCACTATCCACTGCGTGCTCACACATGTCATACTCCACAACGTGCAAACATACTAAGTGTGTGGATACAACTAAGACAGTAGCAATAATCAGGTATTCCCATGTGTGTGCCATGACAGATACTGCTGTATGCTCATACAACCAACAGTGGAGTGTACATTGGAGTGTACTGTGGTGTGTCCCTACAGGCAACCCCCCGATAATATGTCATAAGAACAGTGCCACATAAATAGCATTGTGCTATTACACCCACTAAAAAGACAGTCCAACAAGACCAATGTGTCACAATGACAAAAGACAATGCACCCTTGATGTATTGTACATCCTGTGTAGGTGTAAGACAGCAGTATATCAATGACATGTCATTTTATGACAGGCTTAATGCTGTAATCCTGTCTATTCACCCATTAGCATCCTGTTGTACACAAAATCAGTTACATACCTGATAGAGTGCATTACTCCTCTGTTAATATGTGGTGATAGTAAATTTTCAAGACGTGTTATGTGTGAGGAAATTCTCATACAGAATGATTCCCCATAGTCAGCTGTTTGCCTTTTAAACATGATTTCTCATCATCAGGTGATTGCCTATAAACCAGTCTGTGGGTCTGAAATGCTAATTGCAGCCAACACAGCTGATTTGTTCTGGTCAGCCAATGACATGCAACCACTGTACAATATATGATACCTTCATGTAGATTAGGGCCCCTTTCTGATATGTTGTGCTGGACATTACTGGGGTGAGGAGATTACATCATCACAGAGGTTAGGTCTATAGCAGAAACCTTTACATAGAGATGTGTGTGCTACAGGCTGCAGCTACTGCTGCAGGTAATAGACATAGGCAGAGAATGTGAACACTTTCAAGGACAACAAGCTACAGGAGTAACTGTGAGAGCTGTGTCAGCCTTGTTGTAGAGGCAGAGCCAGACTGAGGCTACCCATTCCACTCCAATTAAGGCATGTATTTAAGGTAAGTATGTTAGGCAACAGTGTCATTAACTAACAGAGTATTAGGTAACGTGTTTGGTGTGCCCTTGAGTAAGATGGGATATACATAAGCCATGTGTTACAGTATGTTAGTAATTTGCAGTGTGTATGCGAGCAGGCCTTGTTACAAGCAGTAACTTCAAATGGTATGTTAGCTGCACAGCTGTGATAATCTGCACAGTGACTTTGGAAGGAGTGTGTGGTGAACTCTGATATTAGTGGCCCTCATTTTCAGCATCTGTGCTGACATTGTCTGTGAATGCATATTAATGCATTATGTGACAGTTTATGCACATATAGTTTTGATATAGGGATATGTGAAATGTGTTCCTATCTGCAGGCCTGTGACTTCCATCAGTGAAAAGCAGACATGTTATTTGGAATGCATAGTGTGGATAAAGAGTGCATGACTCAGTCATAAATTCACTTCTACACATCACTGGATTTGAACCCAGGACTGTCTGTGGCAAAATTAACTGTTTGCATGGCAGTTAATAGGCTGAGCTACTGAGTCACTGCTGCAAAAGGTGTGTTTGCAAGATATATGTGCACACATACAGGCTGTAACATTTTCCAGATAGATCAGTATGTGCATGTCTTTATATGGATGCATGCCTGCACCGGGGTCCCAGTTGAACATGCATTTTGCCATTAATGCCTTAGTAGGAGTCTTTCTCCATGTTGCTGCTGAAGGCCACATTTACCTTCTATCACAGGCCTCATGTACATACATTATTATGTCTTAGGCTTTCTAGTGGTGTACTATTGTACCAGAGTCCAAGGTGCACTCCCATTTTTTTCCATTACTTTGTAATCAAGTTTGGGAAGCATGTCACATTATGCATTTCCACTGAAACATGTTTAATAACTGTAACTGCCAATTACTATGTTTTGTTTAAACCACCTGTTTTCACTAACAGTCGTGTGGCCTGGCAGGTTAATGCAGTGGTCTGCAGGACTGATGGTCTTGGGTTTGAATCATGGGACAGGTGTTTACTTTGTAAGTGTGTATTACAAGTTTAAAAATACATATAGTCAATATAGCTCTATTTAGCTGAGCTTAGCAATGCACTAAAAAAAATATAAAGAAAAGAAAAATGGGGACATAGGAAAGTGGTGAAATGGGTTGCAAGCAGGTAGAAAAACATAGTGAAAGGCAGGTAGAGATGTGCAGGAAGGGTGTAAGAAAGAAACATGGCTATCCATTTCTTGTACAGCAACAACTGTACACTTTGACAGAACTTGTAGATGACTTTGAACTCTCAACCCCACAAGGTGTGGTGAGGACAAAATAACAGTGCTGTCATGCCAATTTGATAAAATTACGCATGTGCAGTGGACTTATGTGTGAAATGTAGAGCTATGTATGGGATGATATTTTTGGGGGCACAGTTGCCCATTTTTTTTAAGGTGAGAGTGGAATGTTGGGAAAGGGACATAGGTACATGTGGGGGAAGTAAGTTGGGTAGGTGAGGATGCATTTGCAGACAGATAAGACAGACAAGACAAGAGACAGGGGCCATGTGTGACACATTAGGGGGTGAACACCTTGGATTGGGAGGCAGTTGTAGAATCCAAGTCCCATCTACCTCCACAAGGCAGCAGCATGAATCACATCCCCATCCATGGAAGTGTTGGCACTACTCCTTCACCACCTCCAGCATTTTTGTTCGAAATACAAATTATGCAAATTATTTTTAAATACTGGCCTGCTGTGCTCAGCTAAGTTCTGAGAAGACCTGCTAAGAACTACTAAGCACTAATGGCTGATAATGTTTATGCACTGCTTGGCAACACATGGCTGGTTTGTGCACCACAAAGTACTGCTAAGCACTGCTTGACTGAGCTGCGCTGGTTCGAACAGTGTTTAAGTGATGCAAAGCATTTTTAAATGTTGCCCAATGGCATTTAAGGGTGGGAAAACAGGCTATATTAGGCTCACTAGGCAGAAATACAGCATAACTCATTGGAGTTCTGTCTCTGAAGGATACTATGCCAGGCATCGGTGAGGGTTCATGCTTTCAGGTGCAGCCTTGGGGCATCCTGGAGTTCAAGGTCATGCTCAGACTCCTTGTAAAAAACATGAAATCCAGCTTCTGCAGGGAGGTTACCAGGGCTCAGAATGCAAGAAGGAGGCCTGGGACTGCCTGGCAAGGGACCTCATCAGTGCAACTGGTATTCCCCACACATGTGAGCAGTGTCATCACCACCACGATGACCTAAAGAGATGTAAGGGGGATTTCTTGGACACCCAGGTGGAAGAATTTCAGGCAGGGAAAGCCCCACATGTATGTATGTAATTTCACCTCTGTACCGCCAATATCTAATCTGACTGTTTGCTAAACTGATATGCATAATGTTGTTCTTCTCTCCCAGCAGCTGCAGAGGAGAGGGCTCACACCCTTGAGGTGCATGCCAGTTGCTTGGCCAGGTTGCTGCAGGAGTGTGGTGAGTACAGATGTATTTTGCTATCTATAGTCAAATAACCAAAAAAAGAGTAAAGCATTAACTGCGATTAGGTATATACAGTAAAGATTGTATTGCAATGAAAGTGGACTTGCCGCTGTACTGCAATAAGTGCATACTACTAATCGTAGTGCCACAAACAGGGAATACTAAAGCATTAACCATAATAAAGTACATGCAATAAAGTTTGTAGTTCAATAACTGGAATTACAGCTGTATTGCAACACCTGCATAACGACAACTGTTGTGCAATAAAAACTCAAAACTATACCAGTAACTGCAAGAAGGTATTTCTAATAAAGTCTGTTGTGCAATTAGTATGGAATTAGGGCTGTTCTGCAAGAAATCAATTATGACAACTGTCCTGCAATATAAACATGAAATAATATCAATACCTGCATGAAGGTATATGTGATAAAGTCTGTTGTGCAATAAGTGTACATTCAGAGCTGTTTTGTAAGAAATGAATTATGACAACTGTTCTGCAACAACACATGAACCAAAAGCAATAACACCAAGGTATATTGTGTACATCAAAATTTTCTTGTTTTCACCATTGCATGTCAGCTACATGCATTCAGGCTGTGAGGTATGGTGCTGCAGTCAGGTATAAAAGTCTAATAGTAGTAGACTGCAAATAATAACCGTAATCAGATATAATTTTTTAACTTCAAAGATATTTCAACACACTAACAATATATTGAGTACACCTGCATTCTATATAGTAATGTATAGTTTACCTAGTTTCTCTGTCATTCTTGAATTTCATGAATATGTGTTCAGCTGTCACTGCAGTGTAGTATAAACCTGTACTACTATTAGCAGGTCATATTTTGGTGACAGATGAGCTCTAGGCAAATACCAATCAGTCACTAATCAGCAGTGACAACAGTGCAGTTTGTTAAATGCTCTGTATGAAGTACATTTTGCCACACAAAGACCAGGGTTTGAATCCACTGCTATAGCACTAAATACTACAGTATCAGTCATGTAATGTTTACAGATATTCTCTGCACAGGAACCACTGGTAAATGCATGATGTAGTTCATATAATGAATAAATAATGGTTTGTTTTGGATGTTTGACTGTTGCATCATTACCAGGAATGTGAAAATACAGCATAAAATAAAGGAAATAAGTATACTAATAATAAAAGGAAAGAAAAGAAAATATGTAATCTTTGGTATGGCTGCATGCCTCGAGTGTCTGTAAAAGGCTGCTGCAGTCAATTAATACATCCGATTCAGATGTCCTCAGAAGTCACTACTATTGGGTTCTATCTGACCTTGGGAATTGTGGTGCCAGTGCAAGATTTGATGAAGCCAGTTCCGGTGTTCATGGCCAGAGATAGTGAACTGTCCACTCTACAATGTACAGTCCACAGCTGTCCACCATACATATGTGTAGGGATAATACTGGGCTTGACTGCGTATATGTACACACTCCAACACCACTGTCACATGCAGGCCAGCAGCAGACACACATGGCACCTCTCCATGGCCCATCTAACCAGCACCCTTTCCTGACTCACACATATGATGTCAACTGCTTGACACAGCCTAGGAATCTGGCACCTCCACATCACACCCCATGCATGTGGTGATACCTGTGCCACATCCCTGCCATCTGTGCCATCAATGCAGAGACCTGAAAATATGTGTCTGATGCACAGGGTGACTGTATTATTTTATATGTGTTTGTATAGTGCAATATTAGTATTCCATGGCAGTTGTTGTGGGCCACAGCAGGCACTGTATGCTGGCATGTGTCATGACTACACATCAGACTTTGTGTATCTTTGTTGCCTGATGGTACAATGGCTGTAGTGTTACAGAATGACAGATGTGTCATGGATCTGTGTATGTTTTTGTCCAAGGAGTCTGAGCGGTTCAACTATGGACACATGGTGGCAATACAGTGGCACAGGATGGCAAGGCAGCACAGCAGAAATATGTTGTCAGCAAGGGAAGCCAGTATATGTACATGGCTCCCTAGCTGCATATGTGTATAGCAGTGTGTCAGTAACAATGGGGACAGTCAGCATCATCATACCTTCATACCCTGTGGCATGGTCTACTACCCTTGATACGTGTCATACCCTGTGGCATGGTCTACTACCCTTGATACATGTCACCTGGGTATTCTGCATGTACAACTCTAGATGGTGATGAAAATCAATTATGCTTATGTTAGATGGGAGCAATTTAGGGCCAGTGGCTAGTCACAGGGCCATAAAATGCATAACCAATTCATAGAGCTAGGCCACATGTGCATGGTTCTAGTGCTACAAGCACACACATACACACACATGCACAGACACACAGACACACACACACACACACACACACACACACACACACACACACACACACATATTTAGTGCTGTGAGATTAGAACCCATACTTATCTAATAGTACACATTATAGCTCACAGTATTTATTGCATGTGCAATGCAGTTTATCTGACATTACATTGTCAGCCAGCAGTCTTAAGGTGAGTGATGTCAGCAGGCCTTGTGAAGGAAGCCATTGATGAAGCCAGCAGCTAGTCACAGGACATGGTCTACTACCCTTGATACGTGTCACCTGGGTATTCTGCATGTACAATTCTAGATTGTGATGGACATCAATTATGCTTATGTTAGATGAGGGCAATTTAGGGCCAGTGGCTAGTCACAGGGCCATAAAATGCATAACCATTGCACAGAGATAGACCATATGGACGTGTCTGGAGTGTTGTATGGGGATATATTTGCACACACACACACACACACACACACACACACACACACACACACACACACACACACACACACACACACACACACACACATGTTGGATGATGTAAGATTAGAACCCCTACCTATCTAGTACTACACACTAGAGTTTACAACACTTATCACATGCGGCACATATTTTATCTGTTACTAGAGTGTTAGCCAGTGCTCTTCAGGAGGATGACATCATCAGGCCTTGAGAGGAGGGAATTTACAGGCCAGCAGCCAGTCACATGCCAGAAAATGCATACCTCTAAATGGAGCTAGTTCATAGTGCTGCATGGGTTATATTGATACACACACACATACACACACACACACACACACACACACACACACACACACACACACACACACACACACACACACACACACACACACACACACACACACACACAGAGCTGGATGGTGTGAGATTAGAACTCCTACCTATCTAGTAGTACACACTACAGCTCACAGTACCTATCTCACATGCCACATGTTATGTCTGTTATATATGTTGTTGCAGGCACAGTACTTGTGGAGTATGCAAAGTGGCCTTGTGTTAACATGTGTGGCCTACAGAATGATACTGCTTGGTACTGTTATATCTAATGTCCTTGGGTAGGATATCTGATAATATCTCTGCTATGTGTGTACACTTATCAGTCTGGCCATATGTGGCTGTTTGCAGTTTGATAGGTGGACATGTGGCCAGGGACAATATGGCCTGTCCAAGGCATGCATTGCAACTATTGTATATTACATCAAATATGTACCTGTGTCTGTCTACAGGGTGACAGTCTGCAGGCACAGGGGTCTGTGGCTGAGTGGACTATGTACTGTTGCAGCATTGGTCTGCTTCCATCGGACAACTGTTGTGATGTGTAAGTGCAGATAACCCAAGCATTCTGTGGTATGTGGAGACATTCGTACATCCCCATCCATATCCATATACATTTGTATAACAGGGATGTCTCCTTAAATGTTCTTGCGTGTATACATTTTGCAAATGTGTTATATAGATATATGTGTGAGCCTATGTATCATTGTACTTTATATAACTATATAACGATATATATATATATATATATATATATATATATATATATATATATATATATATGCTACATACTGATAGAGAAACTAATCAAGTGTGAGGCAGATAGTGAGAGACAGATATGTATATGTAGCTGTATGTATGTACAGACATATTTCCACATAGCAGGTCTTTGGTTGGTAGAAGCAACAGACTGGGCCGAAGTTAGCTAAGTGTAGGAACATGCCCAGTGTGATTGTCAGTACTTACAAGGTAACTCCAGGCCAGAGCTACCTGTACTCCAGTTCAGGATTATGTGTGCTGCAGGCCATCAGCTGCTGCAGCTGTTACCACAGTACTGCAGTTCCCTGATATTGTCCAAGGCATTCCCTGGTTGTTTGCTGACCTTAATATGTGACTCATACCTCACAACTGTACATAGCTTTACAGACTGTCTAGAATGTTGCCTCATATTTTTGGCCCATTTTACATAACATTGTGGTTTTCTGACATATATGTAGCAAATCAGTGGAGATTGAAGTCAATAAATAATGACAGACATTTGAGTTTCAGACTACAAACACATCAGGAGATTCATGCTAATGCAAGACCTGCTATTCTATCAACATTCTATGTTTGTAGGAGCAACTGCTTATAACCTGTCCCTATTTTTGGGCCTTGGTCCCACTTTTATTCATGGCTTTGGCCAGATTTCCTGTTCTAAGAGGTTAAGAGGTATGATGTGACTGGGGTACATGATATAACACCACACACAGGGTGACATTCTGCATACCTCTCCCTGTATATGTTTTTGCAGAATGCCCAGCATTTCACCCCACATGTCTTCTGTGTTCCTCATACATTTGTGGTTTTGTAGTGCTATACTTTAAACAGTGGTCACTGAATTGTTGTAACTGCTGACACATTTAAGTGATGGCCTTTACATCCTATAGCTAATCTGACATGTTGCAGCCTGCTGTTATACTAGCCACATGCTAGGTTGCACAGAGCATGTATAATGTCTCTCTGCAGGTATGGCCCTTTGTCCCCCCATTTACTCTGGCTTTGTCCAGCTTTCTTGCAGTAACAGTTTGAGGGATTATCACAGTCTGTGGGGATACCACCATATAAGTACCTCACATGCAAAAGATGTTGGATGCTACCAGATTCAAACCATCAGCACCCTTGTCCATGCTACTGTCCCTGGCCTAGTGATCCACACCAGCCACCAGACAAAGAGATCTAATTCATCATACTATCAATAACATACAGGAATTGTTTGGTCTGCTGATATATCATTGCAGACTTACTGTTACAGCAGTTGTATGGGAAAACTGATGTGTTTGGGGTAGGGGACGACAGCCTATGCTCTGCTGGCATAGACAGTCATGTGACTGTCCAGTGACCCCACTGTTTGGCATCTTCCTGGAATAATGTCATGGAGTTTCAGCCATGTGGCCTAGTGGATATTATGGGGCACATACTAGTTAACAGAGTTACTGTTGTCCCAAGTGGCTGTTAGATCTGTTGAAGTAGCCTAGTAGCCCACTGTAGAGGTCTGGAAATAGCCCAATAGCACACTATATATAGCCCACTATATTCCCTTGCATACATGCTGCAGATCCATACATATGCTACCATATTGATTGTGGTGCCAGTGCAACATTTGATGAAGCCAGTTCCGGTGCTCATGGCCAGATGGTGAACTGTCCACTCTACAATGTACAGTCCACAGCTGTCCACCATACATATGTGTAGGGATAATACTGGGCTTGACTGCATATATGTACACACTCCAACACCACTGTCACATGCAGGCCAGCAACAGACACACATGGCACCTCTCCATGGCCCATCTAACCAGCACCCTTTCCTGACTCACACATATGCTGTCAACTGCTTGACACAGCCTAGGAATCTGGCACCTCCACATCACACCCCGTATACGAGAGAGACCTACCTGTAGTTTGGGGTTAACTCTATTTGATGTGTGCAGTCCACAGCCAATACATGGTGAGATACAGGTTGTGTTGTCTGGCTGGCATAATTTTTACTAATATGTTTGCGAGTCGGAGTAAGGTGTCAGTCCCTAGGGCCCTAGGCTGTTAGTGCATATGCTATGAGTTGTCTCTTGGCCAAGGCCAGGGCATATTGGGCACACTTATGTCTGCCTACAGGAACAGCCTCAGGGGTTCATCCTCTGAGTCCTCCGGTGGGTGCAGCTGTGGTGACTTAGGCACTGGTGGGGGTGGGGAGCTGTCTATCCCTTCCCTTTGCTGATCCTGCTGCAGCTGTTTCCACATATTTTGTAGCATAGCACATACTGTGAACATCTGTGTACATGTGGCAGGAGAGTACTGCAGGGCTCCACCAGATATATTGAGGCACCAGACCTGTCACTTCAATAGCCAAACACACACTCTATGATGTTCCTAGTTTGTGTGTGTGCTTCATTATGGCATTCTTTGGTGTGTGTTTGTGCATTTCTGATTGGTGTCATCATCCATAGTTCCAGTGTGTAGTCAGCATCCCCAGGTAAATGGTCATGTAAGATGTTCCCCCTAGCAAACATCTGGTACAGCTATGATGCATTCCAGATATGGGAGTCATGATAATTGCCAGAGCTGCCACACACACACATTTACAATAATGCCCTGGGCATTGCACATGACCTGGCAGTTGATGGAGTGATACCCCTTGCAGTTGATGTAGATTCTACCCTTTTCACTGGGTGGTGCCTTGATGTGTACATGCAATCTATGGTACCCAGTACTTCAGGGTAGTGTGCCACATGGTGAAAGAGTCAAATACTGCTGGCCCTCTCCTCAGGGGTGTGGGGAAAATAAATGTGCTCACTGGCATGTGGTATCATGACATCCAGGAACTGGTGGTGTACCCTGGAAGCAGATGGTTGGGAGAACCACATCATGTCTTCAGTTGGTCTTTGGAAGTACCTGTAGCTAGTATACTAAGGGCTACATATACATTTGTTTCCACTGGGATGGGCTTCCTTCTGTTGGAGCTGGGTCTGAGATGAGGTTGGCAGAGTTCTGTGAGTTCTTGTAGTATGTTCCTGTCCACCTCGTAGCACACTACAATCTCCAGCTCATGTAGCTCCTGGTAGGTTACCCTGGGCCTGAACAATCTTCTACTTCTCAGTCTAGGCCTATGGTTAGCATCAGCAATAGCTGCATTGACCTCAGCATCTTGCACATACATACGTAGCAGACCTGCAGCAGCACTAGTATTTTCTCAGTTAAAATTCCCAAGTCGGTACACCACTGGTGCAGAGTATGGGGGAAATTCAGATTGTAGGGTGTATGCAACATTTGTAACGCCCTGCTGTAGGTGTAGCATGTGTGGTTGGCAACCTATGATGCATTCCACCTGTCAGTACATCATTAAAGGGTTTAATGGCCCTAGTTTAAGTGAAACAGGCCTCATCAGTAATTAATATATCATTGGCTTTGTCAGGCACTTTTTTTAGCAGGCTTCCTTGCTGAACACTGCAGAGCACCATGCTGCAAAGATAAACAAAGCTTAGCAGTCAGTAGACATTCCTCCACTGAAGGTCATGCTCAGCATGGCAGAGCACCATGCAAATGTGTGCAAGCATGATAAAACACATGCCTCAGACATAAATACAACTCAGCAGTCACTGTACACGTCTGCTCAGCTCAGTGATGCGGCATCCAAATAGGTGCTGCTGAGTTCCAATGAGCTTAAAAGGTTGTGGAGATACCCCCTTTTGATGTCAGCTACCTCTTCTGTGGACACCAACATGGTTCTGTGCCTACATGGATGGGATATGAGGACATAGCTACTCATTTCTGCTATTTAGCAACCCCAGCTCATTTGCATACAGATCCGTACACAGTACCTGGAAACTACACGGTTTCAGGCCCAGCATCATTAGCAACCACAGCAGTCTAACATTGTACATACTCCACACACAGTCCTATAATGCATTACTGTAACATACTTATAAATTCTGGTTTTACAATCTTTTATACCTTTTTTTCCATAATGGCATGTTTGCAAACTGAGGCACGCTGCTCAATCATACCCAGGGTATTAAAAAAAATCCAATTATTTTACATTATTTTCCATATGGTTTTGGACACATGGTGGTTACATTTGCACATATTTGTCTTCCTTATGCTATTTCTGCCACTGTCAGTACACTTTTACAGCCTCTGGTGTCATTTTTACATCCTGTACATGGAACTTCTCCATGTACATTATGGACACCAACACCGGGTGTGCACAACTTCTTATCTACTTGCTGGATTACTCTACCTGGCTCATTTGCATGCATTTCACCTGCTTATGAGGTGATTTACATGCCACATACACTTCCGTGCACACCCCTCAGCTACATTTACTGGACCACACATCTGCTTACTTCCATGTAAGCACTGTGCCACTATGGCTACATGGCAAATAAGTATTTGTAGGCTTTATTGATGAATCCCCCCCCACACATTTTTCCAAAATATATTTAGTTTAACAAAACTATTACATCATAATAATAAATAAAAATAATAAATAAATAAAGATAAGGGGTGGGGAGAGAAAGAAAAACAATCCATTACTGACAAAGCAGATTATATCCCCGAAAAGACTGATGATAAATACTCTACAGGTGTGTGTAGTGTCAGTTTTGAGTACAGTGACTACAATTCTCCTATAGATGATGTCACTTGTACATAACTCTCAAGTTGTTAGCATGGATTAGTATGGACTAAACAATAAGAAATGCAGGTACATGGCTATGCAGAACAGTTTCACATAATGTGGACTTATATAACCACAAAGGTGTTATGCAAGTTGATTTGGTAATACATTGCATTCAAGGTAATCATTTTTCTGGTAATCACGACAGACGGATTAGGCAGTTTTAATTACATTATGATAAATAGTGACACTTGAGGGACATGCTTGTTTATAGTACATAAATTAGACAGACTTTGTGCCTTAGTTGGCAGTTATGAGAATAATAGCTGTGACTGCAGAGGACATCTGCAAACACTGTAAAAATTGACTGCAGCAGTTTAGTGCAGACATGCAAGGAATACAGATATAATGAAAATCATTACACTTATGAATTTAAAAATCAACAATGTTGATTAACACTTTACTGGTACTGTAAGTGTCTGTGAAATCTAAACACAGTATCTGCTCATAACATGGGCTATCTCACCTATGTAAGTTTTGTTCTTGGGGTGGGAAAACATGAGAGCATTATGTGACCGATAATGTCCTGGAGACAACCTTGTACCACAGTATGAGTTGAACAGTACATGTTACAGGACATTTGTTTTGCATTCTAGAACTATTACATTATTATAATTGACTGCAGTGATAGCAGAACACACATGCATGGAGTACAATCGTACTGCATATATTACATTATATTTATTTAGGAATAAACAATGCTGGTTAACACTTTATTGATATTGCTGATAAATGAATGTGAAGTCCACACAATATCTGCCCATAGAGTGGGCTACCTCACCAATATACCTTTATTACCTGAAGTAGGAGGAACAGAGAGCGTTATGTAACCAATATTGGCCTGGAGACAGCTTTGGACCATACTATGAGTTAAACAATACAGTTTGCAGGCCATTAGTTTTGCATTCTACAGATATTACAGTGTTACACTTGACTGCAGCAACCTTACCATATATAAGCAATGCATACTGCAATGGTTATGACAACACAATCCTGCTGTATACCATTTTGATTACTGGTATTGGCATTGTTTATTGTTTATTGCAATACAGTTGTTATTGTTCATTTATTGCACTACAGCTCTAATTTCCCATTTATTGCACTATAGCCCTGCTTGCCCATTTATTGCACTACAGTTTTTATTATGTATACTTTATTGCAGTAAACGCTTTACTCTTTCTTGCTTATTGCACTGAAGTTAGCAAAATAAATCCATATATACCACAGTCATGGTGCAACCTGGCTAGGCGCCTGGCATGGGATTTGACATTGCAAACCCTCTCAGCTGCAGCTGTTGGGAGAGAAGCATGCCATTATGCATACCAGTTTTACAGGCATTCATCTTGCATATTGGTAAAACAGTGGAAGACGTATTTATATATTTGTTGGGCATTCCCAGCTCTGGCTTCTTTGATCCAGGTGTCCAAGGTTCCCCTTTTTCCTCCTATTCAGGTCATCATAATGGTGACGACACTGCTCAACTGTGTGGGGGATACCAGTAACACTGGTGAGTGGCGACACTGCTCAACTGTGTAGGGGATACCAGTAACACTGGTGAGTGCTCTGGCCAACCGGTCCCAAGTCTCTGTGTTACACTCCAAGCCCTGGAAACTGCCCTGCAGCAGCCTGGGTTCATGATTTTTTACCAAGAGCCCAACAAATACCCTGGACTCCTGAGCACCCCAGTTTCTGCACTTGAAAGTGTGCATCTTCACCAGCAATGCCTGCCATATCCACAGTCGATTAGACTACAAGGAATGGTGCAGAATTCCCACCTACTGCACTTAATATAGGCTGTTTTCCCACCCTTACATGTTATTGAGCTACATTCAAAAGTGCACAGCATTGCTTAGCAGTGGACAAACCACCAAAGCAGAGCTGAGCAGTGTGAAAACTCCCACAACCAAGATTTTTACACAGCTTAGCACTGCGCAAATTATAGTAGCTGTTAGCATGTTTAAGCAGTGCTTTGCACCATGCAGCACTGTCATATTTCACAAATTTTTAAGTTAAAAAAACAGTAAATTAAATTACAGACATGCTATGTTATTAGATGAAATATATTGTAGTAACAATGTATTTACATACAGAAATTATAATATTTTAACTATACCAGTGTTGAATTAACTGTGGATCATTTTAATTTATTTTCTAGAGGTTTTAAATTTGTACCATATAAAAATGTGATAGTACTAGACTTTTATTGGATTTTAAAATGTTTATTAGACAGCTTAATTTGGATGTTACATTTCATGGACAGGGTAAGATGGATGCACACTCCTGTCTGAGACGTAAAAGTGAATACAATCCACCAATACATCCACAATTGAAATTTTTTGAGTCTATAGTGGAGAAGGAAATAAGAAAGGTAGTAGGCAAATCAAGAAGATACAATTTGAATCAAAAAGAGAGAAGGGTACTTGGTGAGCTTCAGTGGAATTCACAGATTAGAGTTATGAAACCAGACAAAGGAGGGGGAACAGTCCTTATGGACCAAGTCATATATGAAGGAAAAATGCATGACATTTTCGGGGATTCCCTCACCTACAATAGGGTCTCTAAAAATGAGAGTCATGTGGATTATAAGAAAATTGAGTTGGCCCTTAATGATCTGCTTCTAGAAGGACTAATTAACATAGAAACGTTTAAATTTTTACATGTGCCTCAACTTAGGATACCCACTATGTTTGGGATCCCCAAAGTTCACATGGATCAGATTAATCCTTCCCTCAGACCCATTGTGTTTGCTGAAGGCTCAAAGACTATGCCTCTGGCAAAATATTGTGATGTAAAATTGAAAAAACATTGGGGTATAGAAAAACAATTTTAAAAGATTCTTGAGAATTTCTTCTGGGTATTGACACAAATCAGGTTTATGATAATATTATATTTGTAATAGTGGATATTAAAGATTTATTCACAGTCATACCACAGGAAGGTGGATTAAGTTGGCTTGAGGTTGCCCTGGTTGACAAATGTGATAACTGTAGTGATGATTTACAGGTTATTCTTAACCTTATGGAAATTATATTAAAAAATAACTTTATTTATTACAGTGGTAAATATTTCCACCGGTTGAGGGAGGTGGCAATGGGGGCCAATTGTGCACCCACATATGCCAACATTATCCTAGCCTGATGGGAAAAAAACAACACATTTGTAATTCTAGATTTTGTGACTGTTGGATTTTGTATAGGCGTTTCCTAGATGATATCTGCATTTTTTGGAAAGAATCAGGGGAGAAATTGAATGAGTTTCTGGAGTACAAAAAATATGACTCCCACCTTCCTATAATTTACTAGTAAAATTACTTATAATAAAGTAGATTTTTTGGATATAAGTTTTGTTAAAACCTTTGGGCGTATTAAGTCCAATGTTTTTCGAAAGGAGATTTCTCTAATTTGTATCTTCATTTTGAGAGTGCCCACCCATCTGTGCAAAAGAAAAGTATTTTTAAGGGGCAATTGATTAGAGCTAGTAAACTCACCTCATTAGACGAAGACTTTGAGGATGACTGTGCCTTCTTGGGAAAGCTATGTTTGGAGAGGGGATATCCAGGCAAGTTACTGGAGGACACAATTATTTACATTAAAACCAGTGGAAGACAAGATTTATGCCTCTTTTAGGTAAAGGTAATGATTTTACATTCAATAATGGTGTGAAAAAGAATGCCAAGTTTAACAGGGTACTTACAATGGAATATAGCAGTGATTCACAAAAGGTAGTTGATGTGGTGAAAAAAGAATGGGATAGATTTCCTTCCCTCACTGATCTTAAGGGTATTGAAAACAAATCGTTAAATATTGTGTTCAAGAAAGGTACCAATTTGAAGGAATTATTGGAAAAAGGGAGTACCCTATATAAGGGAAAAAGACCTGGTACTTATAGATGTAGGACATGTGCCCATTGTAAACATGTAGGTAATACTGACCAGGTGTTTATCAGAGTCAGGAATAAATTTGTTAGAAGTACCTGTTATAGTAATTGTATTTCTAGTGGGTTAGTATATTTAGTGACCTGTGAAGTTTGCAGCACATTCTATGTAGGGAAAACTGAAAGACACTTAAAAAGGCATATTTACGAACATTTTTATGACATGCGTAGGAGCAATGACAAAAATGCCCTATATAAACACCTACAGAATTGTGCTCAAGCAAACTTTTTATTTTTTGTACTTGAGGTTGTCCACAAAGATGCTAGAGGGGGTTCGTGAGAAACCCACCTTGAATACCATGAGTTGTACTGGCAGGTTTTCTTGGATGCTGGAAGACATCCTGGTCTTAATGAGAACATTTCCCTAGCACCACTATTGAAGTTAAGAGCAGCTAAACTGTAAGAAATGTAAGATGTATTATGAGCCACTAAAGGGTAGCATTGCATTAGTTTTTATGCTGTGTGAGCAGTTTCTTTTGTTGAATGAAATGTTTTTAAATACTTTATATGTCATGTTTTTTACATTTTAATTCAATTATTTATCAGAGTATTTTTTAACATTTTTACATATTTTATATGTTTTATATATCAAAGATCGCTGGTAGAAAATGAATGTTTCAAAATAGTGCTTTTTTGTAGTTTTTGTATATTTAATTGATGCCATGATTTTATTGATTGAATTCGAAATTTCTTGGGCTATTTAAGGGCTTGTTGTTTCTTGTATGGGGTTATCTGATGAAGTCTTAGTAGACGAAAACGTATTGTGAATTTTGAGCGTTAATATTTGTGTTTGGAATAAAGGATTATCATACCGTGGTTCATGGACTGTGTTTTCCAAACAGCACTTTTTCTGGTAAATTACAGACATGTTATGACTGCTATGGATTCAAACCCAGGACATACTACACATTATGCTGTAACTCTATCCATTTAGCTGCTTGGATCGCATGATAACTAGTATACCTTCACATACACTACTAGGCTACCTGTGAGCATTGCTGAGCACCACACCATGCAAGCAGGCTTAAACAAACATAGACATAAATAATTAATTACATCCAGTTTCTATTTTTAGATGTCTGACAGGAGTCGGCTATGTATGTATGAGTGATGCTCGGCTCTGCTGTGCTTCTCGCCGCGCCACACAAATAGAAACAACAAAGTAAATAAATAAATGAAACAATTTAATCATGATAATTAATAACATCCAGTTTCTATTTTTAGATGTGTAGCAGGTGTCAGCTGTCTATGCTTGAGCGCAGCTTAGTATTGCTGTGCTCTGTGCTGTGCAAACATACAGAGTGGAAAAAAATCATAAAAATAATATATTACACATTTAAAACAATTTACAGCATTTCAACAGTAGTGGGGAGCATTACAGGGAGTCTCACCCTGTACATAACATCTGACCAGGCGTCCACAACCATGGGTAGCCTATACACTGCTCCCTACACTGATTCAATATCCCTATTCCTATGCTCTCCTTTGGTAGCACGGCATCATTAATATGCATGATAATCTGCTGAGGGGAGACCATGGCCATGTACATGGATACATTCTGTGTAGGCTCTAAATGGTGACTACACTGATTTTATTAAATCCTGGGGTATGTTGTTCAATAATAAATCATTTTAAAATAATAGTATTTTAGAATACCAAATAGTTATCTCAGTTTTAGGTTTCACTTCATCAGCACTATCAGTCATCAAAAGTACAATCATTTTGACAGACTCATCAATGCCATCCATTAACATAACCTCCTCATCCTTATAAGGCTTCATATCTCTTAAATTTCTGTCATTAGGTCTTTAAATAATACATTTTTCTCATTGGTTTTGAAGTTGGAATTAGAAAAATGTTTAGTGTTGATGTGTTGTTTGATATCCTTTTCACAAAATCTTTCAAAACAAGTTATAATTGAGTGGAAGGGAGGATTAAAGGTATTTCTTGTTCTTCTTGTAATATCACAGCTTACGAGGTTGTTGGTGTTTGTCTCTCCCAGTATTTGTATTATCATAAACTAGCAATTTGTCAAAAATAACACTCGTCATATTTCGGCTACTCAAACATAGATTAAAGGCACTTTAGGGCCAAGTATAAACTATGCAGATATCCTTGTAAATGTAGATGTTAGCAAAACATATCTTGAAGGTAAACTACTTATGAATAGTAGCTTTGTCAATAATGATTTACACTTTAGAAGACATACTCTTCTCTGCATAAAGAACATATTCCAGGGAGTAAATGAATTGGGCCTCCAGATTAATTATTAATAATGATTTATTTAGTGAATACATTCATTATATTATTAAATAGTTAATATCCAATGGAATTTTTAGAAAATGTTGCTAAAGAAGTTAAAATACATAGAGAAGAGAAATTCCCACCTGATCTATATAAAAAGATAGCATTAAAGTCAGAGAATTGTCTTTTCAGAAATAAGTCTTTGTGTTTGAATATGTCTTTAGATAGCAGAGGTATTCTGAATGTTATTTCCAACAAATGAAAGATCTTGGAGGGTAATGGTGAGAGAACAGCCTAATTTTAGTTCTAAGAGAGATATTCACATTAAAGACATGCTGTTTAATGATGCTATTACCCTACCAATGTACAAAAAAATAGTTGTATTTAAATGTGATCAATGTGGAATATTTAACTATAGTTCTGAAAGTCCTTCTGTAAATTTATATCATATAGAAAAGTTTAACTCAGTGTAAAATCATTACACTTGTAATTCATTTGGGCTATTATGTATTGTTTTATGTTCAAAATACACATGCTTTGTATGTGGGTATGATGAGTAAAAAGGGAAGTAAAAGAACTAAAGAAAATATACATGCCAATATGAAGTTATACTGACAATAGTGCATTAACTAAACACTTAAAAGGCAGGTCTGTGTGTACCAATTTATATTTTAGTGTATTAGACCAAATTCTATCAGACTTCAAGGAAATTAATTTTAAGAATAGGTTAGTAACCCATGTGTGGCAAATAGGAGTTAAACACTGATACGTTTCTGGAATTAAATGAGTCAATAAGTAGTAAATGTTTTTAATTAGTTGAAAGAGTAAATAGAAAACAGTTTCTATAATACTTATTTATGATGCATAGTAAGTCTTTTCTTGTATAATGAATGTGCCATGGGATAAGTCATGTGATTTATTAGAGTGTTTAAAATGAGTCATTTTCTTGACTGCAAATCTTTCTGAAGAAGTTCTGTGATTTGTAAGGACAAAAACATATAATAACGATTATGTTTGCTGACTTCATTGTTTGCAGTAGATTTTTTTTTGTTTCTTTTACATTTTTTTAATTTAAAGATACAAGTAAAACATTGAACTTTTTATGAAGTGGTTAAATAATCAACATCCTAAAGCCAAAGCCAAATATTTTGTCCCAGCTTATGCAGCAAAAGATATGTAAAAGTGAATAAAACAAATAAGCGTCTTGTACTCCCCCATAAGTCAATTGAAAAGGCTTCATCTAAAGAAGTAAAGACATGACTCTTAAGTGTATGAGATTCAGGTGCACATTCCACATTTAACAGGCAACAGATAATAGGTTTTGCTATTCTGATTTCATAACTTATAATTCTGATTTTCCATCTCTCATCAGATAGATTTAGGTTTGCAAACCTTGCCAATGAACAGCTAACATCAGAAGTAATTTTTTAAACAATGTGACCAATGTTGTTGCTACAGACCATTAAAAATAGTAAAAAATGCCATCTTCTGCCCAGCCCTCATTTTTCTTGGATTTTCTTTGCTAGTATGGTTGGTAAAGCCAGGTTTAATAGTAGTACAGATATTGACAGCACCAGTGGGAGCTAAGGTCTTAAATCCCAATGATATTGGAGATGTCTCAAGATGGGTCAGGATAACGGTGGAGCTGTACTGCATCTGTATTGCCACTGTGCTGAGTGTGGATCATATTACAGGGATGGATGTAGAACAGGCAACAGCTAGGCTGCTAAAGGCAGCTGAATTGCTACAAAGAGAAATCCCTGTTTTTTATTTATATGTGTGTGTATACATGTTTAGACATTCATTTAACCTTAACGCATTGCCTCTTTTAGACAGTTTAAGCAACTTAATAAACTTGTTTATTATTATTTTGGATATTGATACTGAACCAACAATGTAGCTCCAAATCCTGCATTTAAATTATCTGCAACGATTGTAAGAATCTAAGAAGACATTCATTGCTATATTCCATTATTTTGCTTATGCTAGGTCCTGGCTTACTACACAGCAGAGGAAACATGCTAGGCTAGATTTATGCAAGAACTGGATTCTACTGTATTTTATTTATGATGCCCTTCATCAGTAGCTGTAAATAATCCCTATCCTGTGGCTTTACAAAATGTGCAGAAATGCTTAAAATTAACATTTCCTTTGCTGGAGCAATCATCTGATACAGCAAATTGTGTTGCTAAGGTGAGGCATTTTTTCCTAAACAATAATACTGAGCTGTTTTGAGCTTATACAGGGCAAAATGTGCCTGGAGATGCTCAGCTCTAGTCAAATATTAAAATGAAATGGGGCTTGGAAGCTATGATTCTGATCCCTGTTTACAAAATGTGGTTGCATAATTAAAATGCGAAAGTCCCTTTTACTTTAAACTTTGAAATGTTATTCAGCAAGATAAATAGACTGTCCATAAATGTGTTGTGGGGGCAGCAGAGCTAAAGAGCAAATATTATAGGTGGGAAGAACACATTTCATATGCATACACATTTCTAATTTCTTTATGTTGGTGTATTGACTTCATCTATCTTATCTGGCTGCAGCTAGTGCTCAGCCCCCCCCATACCACATTAGTAGGGGTGCTAACCCTAACCCCAACCCTAATGTTGTCCCTTCACCCAACCCTAACCCTACACCTTAATGTCATTAAAACCTTCCTGTAACACTACCACTATACAAGACAGACTCACACACACAAACACAACGCACACAAAAACATTACATTTATACCCTAACCTAACCCTTACCCTTTCCCTAAAATATACAAACTCACAAAGAAACACACAACACTCATCCTTCACTCATTCTTGACTGTAACCCTAACTCACATGCATACAAACACACACATGATCTCACCCCCCACCTGACAGTGGAATTTCAGCTAGTGAAATTAGAAATAAATATTTAAAAGTCATTTACATTTAAATTTAGTTTATAGTACTATACCAATATCACATTAGTATCTACATACTGCCCTAGATTTAATAAAATCGATGTAGGCATAGTGGAGAGCCTACATGGAAGTTACCATGTCTGTGTATGCTGATCCCCCTTGGTAGGGCACCATGCATATTAATCATGGTGCATTGCTGATGGAGGGCCGTGGAACACAGTTATTGAATCAGTGTAAGCAGTGTGTGACTAACTGTGTCTGCAGATGAGTAACACACCCCCTGCACTGTCCAAGTGCATTATATCAATGTATTTAATTTTCTTTTATTTCAAGTTTGCAAGGCATGGCACAGAGAGCAGCAAGTGATATGTGCCAGACATCTAAAAGTAGAAACAGGATGCATTTATTTGTGATTCAAAGGTCAAGTTTCACCGTAGCTTAGGGGGTATGGGTGGCACAGTGCAATGATTAGCAGTGCTTAAAGTTAGCTCAGAGGTATATGTAAAAGTATAGCAGCATTCCACATATGCACGTAGCCAAGTGGTTAGAGTTATGACCTTAGGTGCAGGGTTTGAATACATGGAAGGGAAATTAAGCATTTATTTTCCAAAGACAAATTACTGTGATTATTGCTCAATCTTGTTCTGCTGTGCTCAGTTAATCTCTGCTAAGAACTGTTCAGACCTGCTAAGCACTGCTTAAACAATCTCTGTTTATGCTCTGCTTGGCAGTGCTTGGCATTGCTTGGCTGTGCTTAGCTAGTTTGTGCACTGCTAAGCACTGCTAAACATTGCAAGTTTAAGCACTAGTCAGCTCAGCTGCACTAGTTTGCATGGTGCCAAGTGATGCACCACATTTTAAAAATTGCCCAATGGCATGTAAGGGCAAGCAAACAGGCTATATTAAGCTTGACAGGTGGGAATACAGCATAACCAGTTGGAGTTTGAACTGTGCAGTAAGTATGGCAGGTGTTGGAGAGGGTGTGTGCTTCTGGGTGCAGCAGTGGGGCATTCTGGAGTCCAGGGTCATGGTTGGACTCCTGGTGAAAGACCATGATGACCAGCTGCTGCAGGAGCAGTTCCTGGGTTTAGAGTGCAAGGCAGAGGCCTGGGACCAGCTGACATGTGATCTCACCAGTACTACAGGTATCCCACACACAGGTGAGCAGGTCCATCACCACAATGATGATTTGAAGCATTGGAAGGTGGATCTTCTGGACACCTGGGTCTGGAAAGCTTGGGCTGGGAATGCCCCACAAGTTTGTAAGTGCTGTTACCATTACCTAATTTGAATGGTTGATAGACAGTTAGGCATAATGGTGTGCTTCTCTCCCTACAGTTGCAGAGGAGATAGCTCACAACCTAGAGGCGCATGCTGGGCATTTGGCCAGATTGCACCGTGAGAGTGGTGAGTACAGATTAATTTGCAATGTATAGTGAGATACGCAAGAAAGACTAAAGCATTAACTGCCAATAGGTATATACAGTACAGATTTGTGTATTGCAATGAATGTGGGCATAGACCTGTATTGGAATAAGTGACTATTGCCAACTATAGTGTAATAAACAGGGAAGATTAAAGCATGAACCCTAATAAAGTAATGAAATAAAGTTTCTACTGCAATAATTGTGTAATTACAACTGTATTGCAACACCTGCATTACATCAACCTTTGTGCAATAAAGACTCAAAACTATACCAGTACCTGCATGAAGGTACCCCTAATAAAGCTGTGTTGTGCAATATGTGTGTAGTTAGGGCTGTTTTGCATGAACTCATATATGACAGCTGCTCTGAAGTAAAAACACATATGATTACCACTACCTGCCTCAAGGTATTGCTAATAACAAATGTTATACAATAACTGCAGATTCAGAGCTGTATTACAAGAAATGCATTATGACACCTGTTCTGCAGTTAATAACATCTGAAGGATTAGCCTTAACACCCAAGGTATATTGTGTATATCAGGATTGTCTTGTGTGAACCATGGCATTTCAGCTATATGCATTCAGGCTCCGAGGTACAGCGCTGCAGGCAAGTATGACAGTATAATACCTGTAGAGTACAAATCTACTATCTGCAACTATATATGGATGAGGTAACCAACCCAATAATCAGATATGGTTTGTAGACTTCACAGATATTTCCACCCACTAACAGTATATTGTATACAACTGCATTCTATGTAGCAATGCATAGTTTACCTAGTATTTCTGTCATGCATGAATCTCATGCATGTGTGCTCAACTGTCACTGCAGTCTAGTATAAAATTGCAATACTATTGCCAGGTCTTATTTTGTTTCCAGGTGAGCTCTATATCAGTCAATCAGTGATCAACAGTGGCTCAGTAGCTCAGTTTGTTAAATGCTCTGTCTGAAATACATTTGCCACACACCGACCAGGATTCAAATCCAGTGCCACGTACCAATAAATATTACTGAATCAGTTACATATTGATAACAGATGTTCTCTCCACAGGAGACACAGGTGAATAGGTGAAGTAGCCCTTAATATGAGTAAATAATTTGTGTGTTCAGACTTAACAGACTGTTAACAGCATTAACCAGGAATGTGATAAGACTTCAAAAAATAAAGGCAAAAAGTACAATAATAATAAAAGAAAAGAAAATAAATAAAATATGTAATCTTGGTATGGCTGTATACCTGGAGTGTCTGTGGAAGTTTGCTGAAGTTCTATCCCCATGCCTGCCAAGCAAGGCACAAAAATGGATAACTCTCTGTACTGTGCACATACATGTCTCTCAAGTGTCACGCTGTCACAGAATGTAATTACTGTTGCATAATCCCTCTGTCACAGATGTATCTGACATGATTATGACAATAGTACAGTAACACTACATCAGTCCACAGTACACCATGGTAGTTATATACATTGGATGTAAAAAGTGTACACACCCCTGTTAAAATTCCAGATTTTTGTGATATAAAAATGAGACCACAATAAATAATTTCAAAACTTTTCCCACCTTTAATGTGACCTATAATCTGTACAATTCAATTGAAAAACTAGCAAATCTGTTAGGGGGAAAAATAAAAAAATTACAATAAGCTAGTTGCATAAGTGTGCACACCCTTAAACTAATACTTTGTTGAAGCACCTTACCTGTCTGGTAACATATGGATTGATGCCTAGTTGAGAGAGTTTATCTATTATGCAGGGGCGGCCCGTGCTATTGGGCTGCTGGACTGCAGCCCCCTCAACCAAAAAAAAAAAAGAAAAAAAAAAAAGAAAAAAAAAAATGTTTTAAATTCGCGGACTTCGCGCATGCGCAGTAGTCCAGACTTCTGCGAGTCTACAGCGCATGCTCGCGGCAGTCCGGCAATCCAGATAGGGAAACATAGGAGACGTCTGTGCACTTTTAAATTGCACATACTCGCTGGGAAAACGCATCGGGGCCGGACTGCAACAGCAGCAGTCAGCGTCGGGACTGTGGATTAGGGTTTGGATCGCGAGAATCTCGCGGGACTATGGAGTATTGCGCGGGCATTTGGATTAACGTTATGGAGAATGGGCAACAAGGACAGGTAAGTGTGTTAATTATTTTAGTCTAGAATGGTAGGGAAGTGTGTGAATGAATGTATGCCTATTTGAATGGACTGGTGTGTGTTTATTGTTTAGTAGGTATTAGGTCAGCTCCAGTTGAAAAATGTTTTCTGACCTCACTTAAGTTAGGAAGTCAGAGCAGAGAGTAATAAACTGTTAGTGATGTGGGATGTTTATATTCTGCAGTATGTCAAGTGAATCTATTGGAGGAAGTAAACTGAAAGGATGCAACGGATGGTTCCAGCCTGCTATGTAATCTGCTCTTAATTTAACATTTTGATGGAACAGGATATGAGTTTTACTGCAGTGCTACTGGAAATTATACTGCAATAGCATCTATAGCTTCATCGCACACAGTGGAATACTTCTCAGCTGCAGCTGAGTTAACAGTTCTGTAAATATGCGAAAGTATTTTTTAAATAAGTGTTACTCCCATTCTTTTCCTCCTGTTACAATATGTGAATATAATTTACTGTATAGCTTATATCCTTTGTCCTTATGAAAAAGAATATGCTGTTTATTTTTGCTATCTACTAAATACAATTCTTACTTTGCAGAAGCAATTGAAAAGAAATGATTCTTCATAGAGGTGTTTTTCCTCCTTAACAGAGGAATCATTTAAAGCAAACATTACACAGTGCTCTCTTGTTTAGCAGTAGTAGAAAGCCTACAGTTCCAAACACATTCACAACTATTGTACCTTTTTGCTGCACTGTGACACACACAGACATATGCAGATGCACAACACACACACACGAGCACGCACTCACACACATAACACACACACGAGCACGCACTCACACACATAACACACACACGCACATACATGCACACACACACACACACACACACACACACACACACACACACACACACACACACACACATGTACATATGCTGCAAAAAGAGCTGTAGAGCATATAGATGTGTATTTCTGGAAAGATCCGTACAGGTGAGAAGACATTGCATGATTGAAGTACAGGTTGCTTGCTTGTTTACACTCTATATAGTCTTTTGTTTTATGGTCTACATTAAAGGAAAAGTTTGGTTGTTGAGAAAGCTGGCTTCATACCAAAAGGAAATATTATTTGAGACCTGTGTAGAGCTTGAGTATCTTCTCTTGGAGATCAGAGCAGCAGAGGTATAAGGACAATTCTTTAGATTCTTCATAGTTCTGACCTGGTGAGCACAGAGACATTTTTAAATAAAATGAGAGATGTTGCAGGAGGGTATATTAAGAAGCTAATAGGGGAAGGTATGATTGAAAAAATACTTATTAATCCTTGGATCTCCTTCTCTGGAAATCTATCAGCTGCATAGCCATTTATGAATTTGAAAGGGGAATAGTCAGCTACAGGGCATGTATGTATGCATTTATGTATGTATTTATCCATTACTTTATGTAGATGACCTAAATATTATGGTGGATCCATTACTTTCAGATAAGCAGGGATGTAAAAAAATGAGATGTGTAACTACCCAGACACATAAGACCCAAGTGGACATAATGAGATTTAACAGCAGCTCCCGACATGTAAGGCACATTTCCTGGATTAGTGTGACAACTTTTTAGTATGGCTTACCTCTGTAAATATATTACTAAAGAAAATTGTAAATAACACAGTTTCAGTCCATCAGGAATGTCACAGGTTATGAGTTGGATGGTTAAGTGTAGGTGTGCGTGTTTGTGTGTGTGTGTGTGTGTGTGTGTGTGTGTGTGTGTGTGTGTGTGTGTGTGTGTGTGTGTGTGTGTCTAAAACTGCAAAATCATGCATGTATAGCTGTCTTTGTACAGATCGGCAGTTCAGAAAGATTACATATTTCTTTTCTTTTTTTTTCTTTGAGCTCATATTTCTGTTTAGAGTTTAGATTTTTCTATGCAACTACTGTAGATTATGGTATAAGGATGTATACACACTTAAAAGTATGGTTTATTGTTATTTGTGTTGATTTGTCAGCATTTGGCTAATAATAAACTTCCATGGTTGTGAGGTATGAGACAACACCTGACACCTGTTTCACTATTAGGTATTCAGTTCTGGACTTGTATTTTTCATTGAAAGAATAACTGCTTTGTGTGTTCATTGTTTTAAATTCATATATGAAGGGAGGCTGATAATAATATTTTATTCAATTATGTTTACTTGGTCTTCCTTCTATTGTTTATTATCAGGAGATAACCTGAAAACTTTTTTTTTTTTTTTGCATATTAATAATGATAAGACATGCTGCTTATTGAACTATTTATAGAGCATTGAATAATCTGTTGTTAATTATAAAATGAGAGGTCACTTGCATTTGCTAAAAGTTATACTTAATTGTGTTATCAGGTTAAATGTGAGCTATTTTCTCAGGGCTTGTCTGGGTTTAGTTTATGATAAGGACCTGGTATTGGTCCACTACAATTTTACAATGTGAGAATCCTGGCCTCTGTAGTCTATTTTTGTAGGGTGCAGGAAATCCTAAAGGATAGGGACAGGAAGTGAATATTTTAGTCTTACAAGGGGTGATAGATGATGAGGAGATAATTCCTGTCAGAACGTCACAGCTTCGGCCCCAACCTAACATTTCACAATGACAAGGATCTTACCTATCTTTGTGAGATAAGAGGCTTAACTGTCCCTTATAGGCCATTAAGAGGGGTCTGTACTCAATGGCCCCATATGATGCACTGTATGGATATTGTTTCTGGCATGTTGTGTGAGGCTGGCTTTGCATTTATAGTAGTAACCTGGCTGGAGGCTCACTTTGATTTTGTCTAGCTGTGGTTGAACCAACATTTATCTGCTATTTTCAGACCAGCTATGGAAAGACCACTAAGTTTGGTAGCCTTCTGATATAGATCTTAACTTGAAGTGGTCAGTTCCTTCTAACATAGCATTCACCTTATAATGTTACATTTTCCTGATGGGAGATCATTGAGTTCCTCATTAAATTAGTACTGAGTTACCACTTGACTTAGAGAATTCCATATTATTGTTACTATTATTATTATTATTATTATTATTATTCCTCAGGGGCATCAGACACTGTATTTTTCGATGAAACCATGAAATATAAAGGTGTTTGCTAGCAGCAACCTCTTCATTAGTTACAGATTTATTTAATGTGGAATTATTTAGATGCATTTTTTTAGTTCTTCAGAGATTGTGCATATTCACTGATAATGGTGGACTGTAGAAGTTTGAGTTGACTTTTATGATGGAAATGTTCTGAATTGGGCAATTTTGTCATTATTAGTGCATGTGTTTTGTTTCATTGTTTACTGGAAAAATGTTCAAAACAATAGGAAGGTGTATCAAAGAGAACATGTATGTTTCATATGCAAGGGGCCTATGATTTGAAAACAGCCCAGAATTAATCTTTATCTGCCACTGGTAAAATGTATTTTCTTTGAATGTGGGTTTCAATGCTGTTTCAAAGAATGTGAGTTTAAAGGGCAGAGAAGTTTTAATGCTAAGTTTGTTTAGCCGATGTCTTAGTGTTTGTGCTGTAAAATGCAAAATAAAACTTTCAAATGAAGTCCAAATCATCATATAAATAAATCAGTATGCACATTAGTGTTTATGGTAAATGGAGTGAAATAGCCAATTAATGGATCATTGGAATGGTTGCAGGGGGAGGCTCCATTCGACCATGATTTTGTGAGGGGGAAGGGTGGCAAACTTAGACAGCCCCAGCTGAACTATACCTCCCAACTGTCCAGATTTTCAAAGAATGAATAGATTTTTGCTTCTTATTTTTGGTTTGTTCCTCATAAAATTTGTGGTTTTCTGGCAAATCATTTAGGAATTAAGTCATTAAACAATGACACACTGAGTTTCAGACTTCATAACCTTCAGAAAAATGCATGCTAAAGTAAGACCTGTTGTTCTATCAACTGTTTCAGTTTATACAAGAGCAATTTTTATTATGTCCCTCACAATATATTTGACCTTGTCCAGATTTACTGCATTAACAGGTTGAGAGGTACATGCAAATAAATTGCTTTATAGACATTTGAGTTTCAGATTTTATACCATTCAGAAAATTCATACTAATGCAAGACCTATTCTATTATCTTTCTAAGTTTATAAGAGCAATATTTTAAAAATTCTCCTTATTTTTGGGCCTTTGTCCCACTTATTTGTAAGGCTTTGTCCAGATTTCTTGCTCTGAGGTTGAGAGGTATGACAAATGTCAGGGTCATCACAGTCAGCCAGAGACATTTCAAATTGTAACATACTTGTTGCACCCCGCTCCCCCATGTAGTGACTCTGGATGTGTCAAAGCAAGGCAAGGAGTAGTTATGCAGTGTAAATGTGCAGAGTACCCCCCCCCCCCCATCCAAGGTAGACACAAGTACTAGAGTGGCTTTTCATCTATCCTTAATTTTTGCAGAATGGTCTGGTTTCTGTCATATTTTTTGTACTGCTGATTTATGCTTATTACTCAAAGTGCCTGTTGCTCTGTGTTTAAGTAGCAATGCTTTGATGACAATCAGGTAAGCTTGGCTGAGATTGTAAGATGCAAGTAAGCTTTAATAAGCATACTGTTAAAGAACTGCCAACATTGAAAGCCTTTCTGTTGTTGCCATGTAGAAAATACTTAACTAGATAATGTATAAGCCTTGGGTATTGAAATGCATATGACAGTATTTGTAATAAAGGACAGGATTACATTATTTTAAGAAGCTCATTACACTTGGAGACTTCCAGTCATCTCTGCAGGCTTTACCCATAAACTAAACAGAATGCCAATCATGTGGTCCCTAACCTGTACAGTAATCCTTTTAAGCAATGTATCTTGAGCTTATTTCTTGTTTGCTTTTCATTTTTTACTTTGATCATGTTTTCCCTATGAAACAAGTAGATAGTTGTCAGGCAGCAGGTCTTTTTTTGGATAAGGAACATTTTTACAAGTGGGAGCATCAGAGATTTCTGCTTTCAGCATGTTACTTGGTACTTTAATAAAGCTGAATATAAATTAGAACTGCAGTGCAAGAAGTGGTTTGAGTTGAGTGCTGCTTGTTTTTCTTGTACTTGATTTTGACTGCCATTCCATTAATGTATTTAAAAAAGTAATTTATTTTTTCATGCCTCACAACCTTTTTGTTTCCATCTAGTTATTAAGTAAGCTGTCATGCAGCCAATGCATTGAAATATTTTTATTCTTCTACACTTCATTTTGTCTTGATTGGACTCTCATAATGATGGTTTGGCACACACGGCAGTGTATTTAGTTAGTTGTTGTGGTTTTTAGCATAGCTCCTCCCCTTTCTAGTTGGTCACACCCCTTCCCATTGACCCCACCCATTCAGCTGTCTCCTGCAGCCCCCCTTTGATTTGAAGTCACCAGCCGCCACTGCTATTATGCCCGAGTGGGGAATAGTGTCAAAGGTTTTGGCCAGGTCAATGTAGGTGATGTGCATTGTCTTCCCCTCATCCATGGCTTTGGTGACTGTTTCAAAGAAGTCAAACAGATTTAGTAGATGTGACCTCTCCTTGACAAAGTCAAATTGTGTAGGATCAAATTTTTGGAGGTTGCCAATGTACTTGTTAATGAGGTCCATGATAATCCCTTCCCTGGCCTTGCAGATCAGGCTAGTTAGGCTGATGGGTCTATAATTTCACGGATCGGTGGACGCTGCACCTTTGTGTAAAGGGATGATGGCAACTGTTCTCCACTCAGCTGGGATGAAGCCAGTACTCAGGCTTTGGTTGAATAGGGTGCCTAATGGTGCTGCAAGTTCCTTCCTGAGTGCATGTAGAATGCAGTCTGGGATGTTATCGGGTCCCATGGAGGTTGTATTTTATGCCTTTGAGAGAGCAGTGGTGACCTTTTCCCTAGATATAAGGGGAAGGGGGCAGGCACTGGGATGTCCCTGATTTTCTGATGGGAACAGTCGGGTAAAGTTTTCACTGAATCTGTCAGCCAGCAAGTTTGCTATATCTACAGCATTTGTATATGATTTCCTTGACCACCAGTTCTGAACAGATCTGGGTACTTCCCTTGAGGTTGCAGACATATGTGAAGAAGGCCTTATGACTGTTTCTAGTAGATGTGGTCAATTTGGAGTTAAAGTTGGCTTTAGAGGATTTCACTAGTGCTCTTATTTGCTTGTTCAGGCTAAGGAGGCATTGCTTCCAATTGGGCACCTGCTCCTTCTTGGTCTTTCCTGTTGTTATAGAGTTTATTTATTGCAGATGTTCACCAGACAGGTTTACTCTTCCTTACGGAAGATGATTTAGTCCTGTAGGGTATTCCTGATTCCATGCATCTGTATAAATGCTCATAAAGTGCTTTGGTGTAGCTTTGGATATTGGTGCCAGTTCCTACAGAGGGGGAGGGGGCTGTGAAGCTGTTTATACCATCCCTCAGGAGGCTGTAATCATCTTTGTAGAAGTTTTTATGTCTGATCCTAGCTAGAGGGTGGGGGGGATTGGGGAGATGTTAACTTTGAAAGTGACCACTTTGTGGTTGGATCTTACCAGGGATGATGATACTATAGGGATGCTGCAGTGGTTACTCATGTTGGTTAATACTAAGTCCAAGATATTATCACCCCTTGTGGGGCTATCGACTACCTGTTCCAAGAAATTTGAATTGAGAAAATCAAGGAATCTCTGAGCATTTGTGTTCTGGCATGAGTAGTTCTTCCAGTCTATGTTTGAGAAGTTAAAGTCACCCAGGATCAGGGTAAAGGGTTGAATCTTGATAGAGCTGAACAGGTCCAAAAAGGCAGATTGAGCATCTTGAGTTAGATTTGGGGGCTTGTAGTTAGCTATGATTTGACTAGAGGTCTTGTCAATGGTCAGCTGCACCTGGAGCATCTCCTGTGTGTCATACTGTTTGACCAGCCTGAAGGTGTATGATGCACAGGAAACACTCCAGGTTCAGCTTACCATTGCCAAGACCCCTATGTTGTTCTCTAAACTTTATTTTTGGGCATGTGTTTTATTATTGTTATGTATTACAATGGTTGCATATTAACATATCTTGTTGAATTACCTTATGTCATAGCCCTTATGCCTTAACTGTTACTGGCATGCTGTAAATATACTGACTGCTATGTTATTTATTGTTGTGTGCCATATAATATGTATTGATATGCTAATGCATTATTTCCAATGTTCTGGCATGCTGTTATAACTTATAAAGTGTATTGTTCATAATTATCTTATACACTATGCTATACCTCTATCACCACAGAATGATAGGGTAGGCCGATTCTTGCTGATCTACCTACTCTACGTCAGCCGGATGTGGCACCAGGTATCAGCGCATCTGTGATCCAGGCCAGTGATGCCCCTCTGCTGGGCCTACACCACCCTCAGGTGGAACCACTTCAGGGGAAGGGCCACCCCCCCGGAGCAGTGGTGGAGGGGCAGTAGTCACCTAAGATCAACTACCATCCATGGTGCACAGGATTGTGCATAGGAGCTAGGAATAACACCTTCACTGGATCTACGGCAGACTCGACAAACTGGTGGTGCCTGGTGGCTCTGTCACCCAGCCTCCAGCACAGCCACCTTCAGGGCAGTGAAGGAGCAATCTTGACTGCCCATGGGTGGGGATCTCAGTCATGCTGCTATTGTCTGGGGGCATATGCATCTCTGATTCCACAACACCCTCCCCATCCAAGGTGTTTACCCCCTTATATGTCACATACCACCTCTGTATGCTGTCTTGGCTGTCTACAAATGCAACCTCTCCTACCCAGCTTACCTCCTCACATATACCTACACCTCTTCCTCAACATTCTACTCTCTCCTTGAAAAAAATGGGTACCTGTCCAATAAAAAATATTGCCTTAAACATAGCTCTCCATTTTGCACATGTGTCCACTAGACACAACTAAGTAGGTCCAATTGGCTTGACAACATATTTATGTTGCCCTCACCCCTCCCTCTGGGGTTTGAGCATCCAAATTCATGTACAAAATTTGTAAAAATGTGCAGCTGTTGCTGTATATGAAATGGACATCTATGGTCCTTTCCTGCACCCTTCCTGCACATCCCTACCTACCTTTCAGTATGTTTTCCCCCACTGGCCCCAATTTCACCAATGTCCTATCACCCCTTTTTCTTTTCTTTTTAAATTTTTAGCACAGGTTTGCATGGAGCTAAGCCACACACCATGTAAAACTGAGCAAACCCGCTTAAATATACCTTAATGATCTTATGTGTTTCTCAGTGTTGGACACATCTACAAAATGTTAAGCCCTGCCACATCTTGAACCCAGGTAGTGCATTAACCCACTAGGCCACTCAGCTCTTAAGTAAAACAGGAGTTTCCAGCAAAATATACTGATAGACACTGACAAACTGCAAGTACATCTAATAGGAAAAATGGCAGTGCCCCTGGGATTCTTATGCAAAAAGTACACCAGTACACAGCCAAATAAATAATAATGGATATATGTGAGACCTGGGATAACAGGTAAATGTACCCTTTTATCAGCAACATCTTTAAACACACTTGCTAAGGCAGCAATGGCAAAGTACATGTGTACAACTGGGACCCTGCTGCAGAACAACTGCCTTTGAAAGCCGTGCACATTATGATGGATGCAGACATCATGTGTCACAGACTGTATTTATGCACATATATCTTGCAAATACACCTGCTGCAGCACTGATTCAGTAACTCAGTCTGTTAAATGTCTTGCATGCAGTACATTCTGCCACCCACAGTCCCGGGTTCGAATCCAGTGTGTTGCACATCAATTACACATTTGTGAACACAGCAAGTAATTGAGTCATGCCATTTCCACCCACACAGGTTGCTACTGCTGAATTAACTGCTACCCATGTTTGCAAGTCAAAGGAACACACTACACATATTCATATAGCCTATGTGTCACCAACTACTCTGTGACTGGCTCTGTTACATAACAGAGGCACCTTAAGCACATATCTCAAGTGGACTGTATAGGGTACCCTTACCCTGGCTCTGCTGTAATGACAGACCAAACACTGCTGCCTCAATTACACGTACAGCTTGCTGTCCTCCAAAGTGTTAACATTCCCCTCTATGTGTCCTAGGCTGCAGCAGCAGGTGCAGCCTGGAACATATGCAGCTGTATGTTAAGCTAGCTGCTACAGACCTACCATACTTCACAACCCCCTAGAACAAGGGATCAGGACAAAGCTATACATACATGGTGGGTGGGGGGGCAAAGATCCAGTGACAGGGACATGTTTCACAGTTTGTCCCTACAAAGATAGCGAGCTGATAGAATAGCAGCTACTGCATCAGCATGCATATTCTGAGGGCATGATGTCTGACACTCACGTCTCTCTCTCTCTCTCTCTCTCTCCTTACTGACCACAACCCACATTATTTCCCACTGAACTGCTAGATAATCACAATGTCATGGGACAATGGCCAAACATATCATGCAAAGCTGTGGACATACCTCATAAATCTCAACAGTGGACAGTATTTGTACCAACCCTCTGAGATGCTGTAGTCTCCACACCTCACTAATGTCCATCTCAAAGACTAAGAAAGGGGCCAAGGCCTACATGATGCCCTTAAATGTTGCAGTGCCATGTCATTGGCTAAGGAAAATGCTACCCAGCTGTTTTGGATGCAATTAGCAAGTCTGACCCATAGATTGGTGCACAGGAAATTACCTGTTAATGTGCATTACCTACAAAAGGCTGTCAACTGCTTATTGGGAAAAGGTCTGTACATTGCTTTACTCAGGCAGACAATGGTTTTGCAAGTTGTTTGAAGAGGTTCTGGTACAAATAGGATTACTCCACTCTACCAGGTATGTAATACATGGCCCTATATAATGAGATGCAGATGGGAGGATGGAGGCATGGGGAATAGGTATTACAACAGTAGGCCTGTAGTACATCTGTGGTATTGACATGTTGGTGATACTCTGCTGTCCAGCAGCTACATGCAGGCCTCTCAACTCTCCCTGCTTTGAATCAAATCACAGCGCTGCCCTGTTACTCCCGCCTACAAGAGTTGGCTGCTGTAGGAAATCTAGTGGATTATGCATTAGACATATTGACAGTAAGTAAGGGTGGACACAGGTGTAATATCAAATAATATACTGTAATTCATCTCCTCTCAGTCTGTCAATGTCACACAGAAATAGTTCTGATATTGTAAAGGTATTCCTGACTGTCCCTGATGTACTCTGGCTAGGTCATTATTTTGTTGACATACCTGCCAACCCATTACAGTGGGAATTCAGATCATAGCCATAATTAGTGGTTGGGCACAGGCCCAAACTCAGTGACAGATTATAAATATTGGCCATACGAAGTAAGACTATGACTAGACTAACAGATATTACTGTAGCATAAGTGTTTTCTGAGGAGTCTGGTATTTAACAGCCAGATTCTCTATATTCTAGCAACAACCATCAAAGATTGGCCAAGCATTTGTCAGACATTTACATGTGTGTGCCAAAACGACCACATATATGGCAATTTCACACTGAGCTATATGGAGGAGGAGCACTGACTACAACTCTGATCTGTGATATAAAACAATAAGTATCCTGTTTTCTTGCTTATTTTTTTTACTAGTTATTGCTTATTCTGACAAGTATTGCACTTTTTATTGTCTACTGCCTACTTTTTATTGCACATATTGTCTGCTGACTATTTTTTACTGTATTTTATTGCTATAAACTAATCTGCAGTGTTCTACTGCCTTACTTGGCCTTTTAAATCACTTTTGTTAATGCCTCACTTTTTGTAAAGCCTTTTTTAAGCTAGTTTCATTGTGTGAAAGATTGGAAACGTTCTCCTTTTGTTAAGCATCTGTTATTCTGTTTTTCTTGCCAAAGAGTGTATCTTATAACTGATTTGTTTGTAGTTAAAAGCATTCTATAGAGTTTCCTTGCTCCTATTTTCTGTCTCACTGCTGTTTTCCTGCTGGGATAAACATTTCTGCAGTGTTTTCAGCCTAAAATAGTGTAGCTAGTAGCTGTAACATTGTTCATTTTCAGTACTGTAGTCTTTGGGTCTAGTTGTTTGTTGCAGTGACTGTGTATTCTCAGCACATTTTCCAGGCCAGCTTAGATTAGCAGAAGTCATTCTCCACTTTAGTGAGAGAATAGTGTTGATTGACCACTGGCTGGTAAGGGTTGCCTGGTCTAGGGCTTGGAGTAAGCACCTCATTGGTTCTTTTGAGCTTTTTTTAAGTTGTTTCAGGTTTCAACCTTCTGTTACTTAAGACCTACATTTGTGAGTGTTTTTGCCATTTCACATTGAACTAAATGGAGGAGGGGCACTGACTACAACTCTGACCTGTGATGTAAAACAATAAGTTTCCTGCTTTATCGCTTACTTTTTGCTAGTTATTGCTTATTCTTACAATTTATTGCACTTGTTATTGTCTGCTGCCTATTTTGTACTGTATTTTATTGCTATAAACTAATCTGCACTGTTCTACTGCCTTACTAGGCCATTCAAATCACTTTGTTGACTGCCTTACTTTTTGTAAAGCTTTTTTAGCTAGTTCCACTGTGTGAAAGATATTAATTGGAAATGTTCTCCTTTTGTTAAGCATCTGTTGTTCTGTTTTTTTTTTTTTTTTTTTTTTTTTTTTGCAAAGGGGTGTATCATATAACTGATTCTTTTGCAGTTAAAAGCATTCTCTAGAGTCTACTTCCTCTTTTTTTCTGTTTGAAACTTTCATTAAGTGTCTCACTGCTGTTTTCATGCTGGGATAAACATTTCTGTAGTGTTTTCTGCGTAAAATAGTATCGCTAGTAGCTGTAGCATAGTTTCCCACCCTCCCTCCCTATTGTTGTCTTGCTCCTAAACTTGATAGCTTTGTAGTAGCCTGCCCCTACTGTAAATTTGTTCTGGGACACTCTACCCAGTCAGGTCTCATTACCTCATTCTACTTAATACAGAAAGAATACGGTTTATTTACCTTGAAATATCCTCCATTCTTCCTTTCTCCCTTCCCAGTCAAAAAAAATTAGCTGCTTTTACAGTATGTGTGTTTCCTCCTCCTTCTCTATTACTTGTTCTTGCTTTTTCAGCTACTTATTCTCTAAAGTGTTTAATTGCATCTTTTCTGCTACATTTATAACTGCTTGTTTTTAGCCTATTTAAATTGTGTTATTATAAGCCTCTTTGTTTTTGTTCTAAACACTTGGGCTTTAGGCCTACCCCTTAGCTCTCCCTGGCCTCTCTCCCTCAGATTCTGACAAAAATGGATGGACAACTTCCTACGGTTTCTCCTGCCAGCCTGGTTGATATGGGCATCCTGAGACAGTGTAGTAACTACAAGAAAAAAATCAACAGCTTAGCAATGCCAAAGTTTAATTAAAAAAGCAAAGCTTACCGATAACAATCCTTCTTCTGTGCAATATTGCGATAATCATAAACCCAACATATTAGTCATAGGAGACTCCACTGTGAGACACACAGATGTGCCTCTCACCAGGCTGGATAAGGAGAAAGTCACGGTTAGTTGTCTGTCAGGTGCCAGAATCTGCCATATCACACACACGCACTCAAGTCTGTCAACAACAGGTACTGTTATGACTCTGTCATGGTCCATGTTTGGGAGAACAACTTGAGACGTACCTCCCTGGATGGGTCTATATTAGCAAATCGAAAGAACGGAAACACAAATACATTTTCATTGACACATATGTGTCAAACTCTCAGGTAACCAAATGGCCAGATCACCGATTTTGTTCTTAGGGAAAAAAATCAGTTGGCCGTCGCTGTGAATTTGCCCTTTTCCTCACTGTATTGCAATCACGGAGTTAGTATATTTAGTTGGGGGGGTCCCACATTAGGAGGTGTGGGTGGGGTGAAGCCTCCCATTTTAAAATGTTTCTACTGGTGTGTTGTGTGTAGTTGGCCTATCAATTTTTTCCCCAAGGAAAAAATCAGTGATGTGGCCATTTGGATACCTGTAAGTTCAACACATACTGTATGTGTCGATGAATTGGTATTCACATATCAGTTTCTTCAATATCCTAATATATACCCTCCCTGGACTATATGAAGAGAGACATGACTGAGTTTGATGAATAGGTGTCCCAGGCAGGTATGTCCCTAGCCTTAAGCAGCATTCTACCATCACCCAGAATGATGCCTCAATGCAAACAGAAAATGATTGACTTTAATAATTGGCTTAGTTTCTGGTGTAATTTCAGGTGGATCCAGTACCCGACAGCCTGGGACAATATGCTCGACAGACCATGACGCTTTGCTAGAGATGGAATGCATTTGTCTCACTTGGGCTTCAGGCCTCTAGCAAAGGCTCTTGTCTCACCATGGTGCAGGAAAAGCCTGAGGTTGATAAAACCACCATAAACATTTCAACAAAACACAAATTAAAGATCATGCTGCTAAACACTAGGAATCTATGCATGAAACTGCACTCATTGCAATCATTCTTAACCCTGGAAGATGCTGACATTTGTGCAGTCACAGAAACCTGGTTAAAAGCTGCGAAGAGCACCCCAGCCTTACCTAGTTACTCATCCTATCATAAATTCAGAAGCCAAACTGTGGGCAGCACAGCCAAAGGAGGTGGACTTTCAATGTATATTAAAGACACACACACACACACACACACACACACACACACACACACACACACACACACACACACACACACACACACACACACACACACACACACCTCCAGGCTGGTCAAACAGTATGATGCACAGGAGATACTCTAGGTACAGTTAACCATTGACAAGACCCCTATTCAAATCATAGCTAGCTACAGGCCCCCAAATTCTACTCAGAATGCCCACTCTACCTGTCTGGGCCTCTTTAAATCTATCAAGATTCAACCCTTTTCTCAACTTTAACTACCCAATCATAGAGTAGAAAAACTACTCATGCCAAAATGCAAATGCCCAGAGCTTCCTTGATTTTATCAATGCAAATGCCTTGGAGCAGCTAGTCAATACCCACACAAGAGGTGATAATATCTCGGACTTGGCATTAACCAACAAGAGTCACCACTCCAGCACCCCTACAGTATCATCCTTCCTGGTAAATTCTGACCATAAAATTGTCACTTTCAAAGTCAGCATCTCCCCTGCCCCCTCCCTCTACCTAGGTTCAAACAAAAAACTTCTCCACAGCAGATTACAACCTCCTGAGGGATTGCAAAAACAGCTTCACAGCCCCCTCCCCTTCTGTTGGAACTGGCACCAATGTCCAAATCTACACCAAAGTACTATACGAGCACTTATATATGCATGGAAACAGGAATATCTGACAGGACAAAATCATCCTCCACAAAGAAGAGTAAACCTGTCTGGTGGACATCTGCAATAAATAAACTATATAACAAAAGGAAAAAAATTGCTGTCCAGGACCAAGAAGGAGCAGGTGCCCAGTTGGAAGCAATCTCTCCTTAGCCTGAACAAGCCAATAAGAGCACTAGTGAAATCCTCTAAAGCCAACTTTGAGTCCCAATTGGCTACATCTACTAGAGACAATCATAAGGCCTTCTTCACATATGTCCGCAGTCTCAAAGGAAGCACCCAGATCTGTTCAGAACTGGTAGTCAAGGACACCACATACACAAATGCTTTAGATATATTCAACCTACTGGCTGACAGATTCACTGAAAACTTCACCCCTCTGTCTCCCCATCAGTAAATTAGGACATCCCCAGTACCTGCCCCCCTCCTCTTATTTCTAGGGAACAGGTCATCACTGCCCTCTCAAAGGCAAAAAATACAGCCTCCAGGGGACCCAATAACATCCCAGGCTGCATCCTACATGAACCCAGGCATGAACTTGCAGCACCATTAGGCACCCTATTCAAACAAAGCCTGAGTACTGGCTTGATCCCAGCCAAGTGGAGGACAGCCACTGTCATCCCTTTGCACAAAGGTGGAGTGTTCATCGATTCGGGAAATTATAGAACCATCAGCCTAAGTAGTCTGCTCTGCAAGGCCACGGAACAGATTATCATGGACCTCATTAACAGGGACACTGGCAACTTCCAAACACTCAAACCCAAACAGTTTGGTTTTGTCAAGGGGAGGTCATGTCAGTTTACATCCTGGCAAACAGGTTCAGTGCAAACTTCACCCTCCTCTCACCCCCAAAAGGGCTCATAACCATACCAGAAGAATGTAGTGCCCCTGAAATCATAGACACTCAGGTTAAAACAGCCCTCTCCAAAGCCAAAAACACAGCATCAATGGGACCGGACGGTGTCCCAGGCTGTGTCCTACATGAGCTCAAAGATGAACTAACTCCTCACCTAAACACACTGTTCAAACTCAGCATCTCCACAGGCTATGTGCCCATAGAGTGGCACACAGCAACGGTTATTCCAGTCCACAAAGGTGGAGCCACAACAGACCCCGGGAACTATCACCCTATAAGCTTGACTAGCTTGGTCTGCAAGGCTATGGAGTGCATCATCATGGATCTCATTAACAGAGACATTGGGAACCTCTAAACACTAGACCCTACCCAGTTCGGCTTTGTTAAGGGCAGATCATGCCTCCTAAACCTGGTGGACATCTTTGATACAGTTACCAAAGCTATAGATGAGGGAAAGGTGGTCCACACAGCCTACCTAGACCTCACAAAGGCCTTTGACACTATTCCCCATTCTGGTATTATAGACAAGCTCACCAGCCTTAACATAAACCCCTATGTCACGAGACGGGTTTCAAACTGGCTCATGGACAGAACCCACATGGTAAGAGTTGTGGGAGCTAGGTCTGATTCTAAACCGGTTACAAGTGGCTTTCCACAGGGCTCAGTCCTAGGACCCCTCCACTCGGCATATACTTCTCAGAGGTACAGGCAAGCACAGGAGGACTATGGCTGACTAAATTAGCAGACGACTGCAAACTAGGGGCTATAACTGACTCTCCAGCTGTGCAGACATCCTCCAAAAGGGTCTCACTGAGACAGATACCTGGTGTCAAAACCATGGCCTCAAGCTAAATGCCAAAAAGTGCATAGTTATCCCCTTTGGAAAAAACAAAGTACCCACAAACTACCACATAGTTGGTTTGTGTCTTTCGACTATTCCCGGTTAGGGGTCACTACAGCGGAACTCTGGTCCGCTAATGATTGTCAGTTGATTTTTCTGTGCCGGCTTGCCAGGCCTGATGCACAACCTTCAACGAAGATGCGCCCATTCACGCATGTCTCCACGCAGAAGACGCTCTAGCTGAGAATCGAACCAGACAGCGTCTTACTGTGAGGCAACAACGCCGGTATCCCCCTAAATATGGAAGATGTAATAAGGGATCTGGGGACCCAAGTAGATAGTAATCTCTCCTTTGATAGTCACATTGCCAAAATGGTTAGAAAATTCTTCTATGGAGTCCACCTAATCACAAAAGGGTTTGCATCCAGATCCAAAGAGGTCATTGTGCCCCTCTACACATCACTAATCAGACCCATCATAGAGTACAATGCCCCATTTGGGATGTACCTTAGAAGACACATGCAACAGCTGGAAAGGCCACAGAAGTGCCTTACCAAGAGGATCCCTGGCCTAAAACAGATGCCCTATGCAGCTCAACTGAAGAAACTCGAGCTGTACTCGTTGCATACCGCCTACTCAGAGGTGATCTCTGCCTGACGTAAAGGGCCATGTCCAACCCAGAATTGATGGACATGCTCCACCTAAAGAAAACCATATCCCCTTGAGCCACATGGTCTCGGGATCTAAACCTCACCACAACAATAAATTGGACATGCTGGAGGGATAGATTTCTGTCCCAGAGACTTCCCATTCTCTGGAACAAGCTTCCAGTCTACATTAGGCAGAACACCTCGCTAACACTCTTCAAGAGAAATCTTGACGAGTGGATGGGAAACAGAAAGTTTACCCCGGGGATCACTTCAATGGCTCTGCTGGACAGAAGCCCAGGGAACTAATTTAAGGGGGTGGCAAAAGCCAATACATTCCGGCTCTGCTCGACAGAGGCACAGGGAACTAATCTAAGGGGGCAGAAAAAGCCAATACATTCTGGCTAGGCTTATAAATGCCTTCAGGCAAATAGCCTAGTACCTACCTATGAACCCAAATCTGGTAGACTTCTTTGAGACAGTCACCAAAGCCATGGACGAGGGGAAGACAGTGCATGCCACCTACCTTGACCTTGCCAAGGCCTTCAACACTATTCTCCACTCAGGCATAGTAGACAAACTCTCTCAACTAGGTATCAATCCATATGTTATCAGATGGGTAGTAAACTGGCTCACTGATAGAACCCACCTAATCAAAATAGGGGAAGCCACCTCAAGCAGTACACCCATAGCAAGTGGTGTACCCCAATGTTCGGTCTTGGGGCCTCTGTTATTTGGAATGTACTTCTCTGAGGTACAAGACAAAACCAGTGAGCTATGGCTGACCAAGTTTGCAGATGACTTCCAGCCAGGCATGGTCATCAATTCCCCAAGTGATGTGGATGTCCTCCAAGATCATCTCACCCAAACAAATGACTGGTGCCAGAAACATGGCCTCAAACTGAATATCAAAAAATGCATTATCATCCCCTTTGGGGAGAGTGACATCCCCACATATTATCACATTAATAACAACATCCTAAGCATGCAATCAGTCATGAGGGATTAGGGCAACCAGGTTGATAGCACCCTGACTTTTAACCACCATGTTGCTTCAGTTGTACAGAAAGCTTTCTATATGGCACACCTCATAAGAACGAGTAACTCATCCAAGGACAAGGAGGTCATAACATCCCTGTATTCTTCCCTTATAAGACCAATTATTGAGTACAATGCACCCTTCAGCATGTACTTCACAAAACACATGCAGCAGCTGGAAAGACCACAGATGTTCCTCACCAGTAGAATCCAGGGCCTCAAACATCTACCGCTGCACAGATAGGCTAAAAGCCCTGCCCCTCTACTCAGTTTCATACAAACACCTCAGATGTGACCTCTGTCTGGCATAAAAAGCAATATCAGATCCCACCTTGATGGGACTGCTGCATACCTGCAAGCTAAGCTCCACTTGTGTAACCTGCATGTGCAACCTCAACCTGGTTTGTGACATCAATAGGACTTGACAGGACAGGCTTGTGTCCCAGAGACTCCCCATCTGTGGAATAGACTCCCTCTCCATGTCAAGCAGAGTACCTCATTATCCCTTTTCAAGTGCAGCCTGGCTAACTGGATGGGAAATAGAAAATACACCCCTGGGACTCTACCTGAGTCCCTGCTGGACAGGGGCTTTGTGTGCTGACTTGTCTAAACATGGGCTAAACTCTTGTCTAGGCTTGTAAGGGCCTCAGGGCCAATAGTCTAGTAATTTCCTATGATTTTATGATCCTGTGAGGCACACGTTCACATTCCAGAAAGATCTGTGTAATGGATTGATACTAAACCTACAGGAAAGATATACTACATCAGGTTTGATTTGCTGTCTTTCATTGTGGCACAATGGTGTTGTTGACTGCCCCCATGTAGTTGAAATAGCATACAACTATTTGTCTGACAGTGGCTGTATGACATAGTAATGAGACTTTGTCCATAGGGAACACACCACAGTAGACTGCAGTGATGGGTGTAGAGCTATACAGCGGACTCTGTCACAGCATGCAGGGACATAACCAGTATTGCTACTATCTTGGTGATAGCCACACATGTAGTGTGTTGCTAGACTGCGGGGTATGATGTGTGAGGGAGCAGCGGAAGACCATGTACAGTATCTGGTCCTGTGATGTATTCCACTCTTGTTGTCTTTCAGCGACGATGTATCACAGGAGGCATTCACCATTTACAGCTGCAGAGAATAATGTTATCATGGATGGCTTCAGGCTCCATCATCATATTCTGCTGCCCAGGAGTCGCCAACACCATGACCAGCGTGTAGCACTATGGGCTGACCTCATCATAGCAGTGAATCAAACTGGCTAACAGGACAGGACTTACGAGCAGGTTCAACACCAGGCCACAGACATGCTTGATGCCATATGTCAAAGGGCAGCTGTTGTGGCCAGGGATTTTGCTGCCACCATTGGAGGTCCTGCAACACAAGAACCACTCAAAGCCACAGAGGAATTCTTTGCAAACCTAGGATCAACCCACAGCTCCCAGCCAACCATCATGCCATACATTCTGGAGGTGGGTGCCACAGCGCCTGCATCATGGAGTGACCAGGAAGCCAACTCTCTTCACCCACATTACTGTGGGTGGCAAAATTTACTGCATGCAAGACATTTAACAGACTGAATTACTGAGTCAGTGCTGCAGCAGGTGTATTTGCAAGATATATGTGCAAATAAAATGCTACTTAATTAACTGCTACCCATGTTTACAAGTCAAAGGCAAGCAGCTATGGACACACTGCACATATTCATATAGCCTAATTATGTGTCACCAACTACTCTGTGATTGACATTTTTACATAACAGATGCATCTTAAGTGGACTGTAAAGAGTACCCTTACCTTGACTCTGTTGTCATTGTGGCAGGCTGTACAGACCAGTACATGGGTGTCAGGCTTATCTGCATTGGAGAGGTGGTTGGCTTTTCACCACAGTTGTGCACACATACTCAGAATATCAGCAATATTATCACTATACACATTAACTACTGTACATGTGGATATACACATATATTACCCCGTAACATTGCAACATTTGATGTTGCTAACAATACCTCTCCCTCACCTTTTCACAGGTACATCAAATGAGGCCATAGTTCGTGGTATGTACCTGGTAAGTGTCATACTGTTGTTTTGCCTGCTCAGATATACCCTATGAATGTTAAGGGCTACCATTTTAGCCTTTTGCACAAGTGTTCTGCTTAAAAGTATAGAATAATTATATGTTCCATTTTGGAGCAGTTAACTACAGTGCATAGTCTAGGGAATGGAAGGTGTGTATTTGTACAAACATTAGCATGTTTGCACTTATAGTTTTGAGCAACTACACAGTCTGCTATACATGAGGCAATTACTCCAAGATGCCCATTCAGACATAATAAGGAGAAGATACATACTTGAGGCAGTGGTACTACAACTGACATATCATTGCCAGGATAGGTGTACTGAGTTTTATGTGCAGTTCTGTCATATACACTGTCATATTGCATATCTCACAGGTGTATTGAACTGGCAACATTACCTGGATGTAGCTGATGTGCATATTATACAGGGCCTGGGTTGTCTGTGCATGGGATCAGATATGAGAAGATGTGGAACATGTAATGTATGAGTCTGTGTGGATTATCATACATAATAGTATGGGTGGTAATTTACTGCTTTTGTCTTGCTTCTTACAGGTGAATAGGAGGGTTGGAGTCTGTCCTCTTCACAACATGATGTCAGCATCTCATCGGACTCTGATGATGATGGTGGCCATAGTGAGGCAGAGGTGGGGTTGTTGGTAGCTGAATCTCTCCAAGAGGTTGACATCACTCTTCTGCCCTCATTATCCCTGCACATAGTCAGCATACCCACACATACCCAGTCATCAGAGGCCACAGACATTGGACAATCTGAGGGTGGCGACATAGTACAGGTCAGTGTGAGAACTATGGCATCAGTGAGTGTGGGCACTGGCCATAGCCAGATAGTTGGCAAGGTCCCACATAGGCAGATTGACAGGGGTGCTCAAAGGAGGACTGCTGCACATCCACTTCCTGTTGCAGGTGTCACATCATGTGTCACTCACCTCATGTTTTGGGCTGTCATGGAGGCACAAGCACTAGCTGAATGCAACACCAGACAGATGCTTAGAGTTATAGATGCAGCACAGCCTAACATCCTTGACTGCCTCTACTGCATTGGTGATGCCATTGAATGTGTCACTGATGAAGTGGACAGATGGTAGGCTCAGAGAGTGTCTATCTTTCAGCACATTTTGTCTGTCCTGGAAGATGGAGTTGAGGTTGGGTGTCAGACACTTAGATGTAGGCCACCAACACCATCTGCTGGTAGTCCACGTAGCCATGCACATTCACGTTCCCATGGGGTCAGCACCTCCAGCGCTATAGAGGGAGGTGCGCTGTCCACACCACAATGTTGCAAGCCATTGGCACATGGCCCTGGGTGGTCCCATGGGAGACACAGGCCCAGCAGACAGCAGTCACCATCAGGTACTAGCACTGCATCTGACCTTGGGCATGGTGCTGCCTGTGCTACTCATGGAGGAGCCAGTTCCCATGTTTGTGACCAGAGACAGTGAACTGTCCACTCTACCATGTACGGTCCACAGCTGTCCAGCATACACATGTGTAGGGCTAGCACTGAGCTTGACTGTATACACACACATACACTACAACACCACTGCACATGCAGGTCACCTACAGACACACACACAACCTCTCCATTACCCATGTCACTAGCACCCCTTCCTGACTCACACACATGCTGTTAACCATTTGGCACAGCCTAGGCCTCTGGCACCACCACATCATGTCCTGTGTATGTGATGATACCTGTGGTGCATCCTTGCCATTCATGCCATTGATGCAGGGACCTTCATATATGTGTCTGATGCACAGAGTGACAATATAACTTTACATGTATTTGTGTAGTGCAGTAGTGTTATGCCATGGCAGGTACTGTATGCTGGCATGTGCCAGGAGCACACATCACTCATTGTGTATCTTTGATGCCTGAAGGTGAACTGGCAGTAGTGTTACAGAATGACAGGTGTGTCATGGAGCTGTGTATGCTTTTTTCCCAGGAGTCTGAGGGGTGCAACTATGGACATATGGGGGAAATACAGCAGCACAGGATGGCAAGGCAGTACAGTAGAGATATGACATCAACAAAGTAAGCAGTATATGTGCGTGGCTCACTAGGTGCATATGTGTAGAACAGTGTATCAGGGACAATGGGACAGTCAGTGTCATCATGTTTTCATACCCTGTGACACACTCTACTACCCTTGATACATGTCACCTGGGTGGTCTGCACATACAACTGTAGATGGAGGTGGACATCAATTATGCTTATGTAGAGGAGGGAAAATTAAGGCCAGTGTCTAGTCACAGGGCCACAAAATGCATAGAGATAGGCCACATGGACATTGATCTAGTGCTGTCAGGGGACATATTTGCCCAGGCATACAAACACACACACACACACACACACACACACACACACACACACACATGCACACACACACACACACACACACACACACACACACACACACACGCACACACACATGTTGGATGCTGTGAGAGTAGAACCCCTACCTCTCTAGTATTGTACACCACAGCTCGCAGTTCTTGTCACATGTGCCACATTGTTTATCTACTACTACACTGTCAGCCAGTGCTCTTAAGGTGGATGACATTAGCAGGCCTTGTAACGGAGGCCACTGTTGAGGCCAGCAGCAAATCAGTGGGTGTAAAAGGCATAACCATTGCACAGAGACAGCTGATTGAAATCCTGCAAGGGATGTATTTACACACACAGAGTTAAATGCTGTGAGATTAGAACTTCTGCTTATCTAGTATTACACACTATAGCTCTTAGAACTTATTGCATGCACCACACTGTTTATCTACTGCTATACTTTCAGCCAGTGCTCTTAAGGTGGATGTTAAATAAATTGTTAAAATCAGACTGTAAAAATCATTAGGCATTTCAAAATGACAGTCAATAACACAGAAGGCTCAAGTTCTATAACGTTTCTTTACTCGTGTACACAAGGAGGCAAAAAACCATACATAACATGTATAGAGTTTTGACTAATTACATTCAGGAAATACCCTCAATTATATACCATTTGCAATCAGCTTTTGCCCACCTTACTGACGTGGTCAGTCACAGGGCATTTACATCACTATAGTCCATAATACTTCATTCATAAGAAGATGCTTAGGTAATGTTTTTGGAAACTTTCCCATGAGAATAACACAGCCTTGCGAGGCACCTGGTCCATCATAACGTCTTCCTGTAGATGTTACTTTTTTCAAGGATCTTAGATTAGTTCGAATACAATGGTCAAGTCTTTTCTTAATGCGTTCCTTTGTCTCTCTGGTTACCAGCTGTACACTATCTCTGATAGTGTTCACAAGGCCATCCTTTTCGGTGGAAGGAAGAAAGATATACATGCATACATATTTATTTCTCTCTAACCCAGCAGATTATAGATGCTGAAAGACATAAGCTTGCTGAGCTGGCTACTGCCAGGGTCAGAGGTTAACCATACTGCAGCTGGTTTCAAGCAATTATATGTAAGATCATTTCTACTGCAATTCTAGTAAAATAGAATTAAATGCATTACATATTATACTGTTCTCAGCCTTTGCACTTCATATATGTTCGAGTACATTTATATATGCCTGACCACACATTTCCCTAACAGTTTATAGATGTTTGAATACATATTTTTCTAACAGTTTATATGTCTGAATACATATTTTTCTGACATTCTCCCTCCTGTTAATGCATTTCATTCTATTAGAAACATAAACAATATTATTTCATTTCTTAGCTTTTTCCCTTTGAGGACTTTCAGCTAAGCTAGTTATTTGTTTTATATTTCAGAAAAAGCATTATCTGAAATCAATCTTTTAATTTCAACACTTTTGTAAAAAGTTTCATTAACAGATATATCAACAAATTTTTATTAATCTTTTCATGCAGGGAATTCCACAGTAAACACATGCTCCTATTAGGAGTATACCCACACAAATAGCAATTAAAATGTTTAATAGGATGGAACCCCACCCCCCAAACAGATTCTGGAAAAAGTCCGTCAGTGGGTTTGGGCCTGGTTTAGTCATTGCTGATACTTGCTGAATTACCTCTAGGTGATTATTTGTCTCGTGACGATTCTCAGGGATAAAAGCACAGCATCTTCTTCGTGTACCACCTCTTGCCGTTAGGGTGAAGTAAAGAGCCATTCGATTTTGTAGTACAGCAGTTCTCATTGCATTCAGTTCATTAGTCACCAATTCTAGGGCGGAAAAAGTTGCATTACTCATTACTTCGAAAAATCTTGACAGCTTTCTCAGCTCCCAGATCGATTTGACTGCTCCATAGGCTGGTAGTATTCCTGCCCTGGATATAACACTGTTGCCCAAGTCCATATGAGTCAATTTATTTCTGTCTCTTACTGAATTATGGTCTTTTCAACCAGCTTCGATTCTTCCCAACTGGATTCACAGGTTTCTTAACTGGACCTTCAGATTTTTTGAGCTGTTTTCCTTACATTTTGTATCTTACCCAAAGGTAATTCTGCAGTATGTCTTATTGCTGGAACCAGATAACCCAAAAAACAACTGCCGGACCAATTTTTAGGTAACCATTCATATGCCTTTTTCCCACAAATAAAATCATTACTTGGGTACTAATACGTGTTATCCCTGCATGAAACATTTTTTCTATCTTTAATAGACAATTGTTTAGTTAAGACTGGATTGTCACGTACTGCATTTAATGTAGTTTTCATTGAACTCAGATATGAATCATAGTTAGTATTACAAACAGTACCCCCACTTTTGACTTTAATGTAACATTTATAAGACATTGTTATATTACAATTACTCCAGCCCACCTGGAGGGTATCACTTTTGTAGAAACATACAACTCCTTTTTGTGTGACAGGTAAAAATAAAGCTATTTTGTCCTGTGATCTCACAGTTCCTGTATCAAAAACAAATTTTCCCAAGTCTCATTTATCCCCAGAGGGACAGTGGACATTAACAGTCTTTTATATGCTGTTGGTATAGCTGTACAAACCCAGCAATTTGAAATGTTCATAGTCTCTGCATACACACGTTTCATGGCCAGGTATGTGTTAAAGTTTGGATGCCAGTCTATAAACAGTTCATCACGTCTTCTCACTTTCACTCGTGTGGTTGAGTGCAGGAATGAACCACAATAAGAGAAAAATTGTCACACTTATAGTCAACAAATGCACAACCAACAAAATAATTATGCAATAGTTCTGGGGTTGCTCTGCTTTTCTATTTGCTTTACTCTTGGCCATTTTGCCCTTGTGTATCAAATTGAAAGTTATTTGTTCTTGTTCTGTCTTTCATCTGAAAAAGAGTTAAACTGCAAAACAGATTTATTCATTAACAGTTTCTTTATATAATTAGCTAATGAACTGTCAGCCTCCTGCTCTGCAGGCATGAGAGCTTTCCACTGAGGCACATAATATGCCCTTCCAAATACTACTTCAGAGGGGGTCAAACCCTTTACATTTGGAACTGTTCTCATGCTCAGCAATGCTAGAGGTAAACAGCAAATCCAATTCTTCTGAGTCTCACTCATCAACTTCCTTAACTTGTTTTTCAAAATCTCATTGTACCTCTCCACCAGTCCTGCTGACTGTGGGTGGTAAGCACAGTGATTTCTTAAGGAAATCCCAAAAAATTTCCCAAGTTGCTGAATTGTCTGATTGACAAAATGTGTCCCATTGTCACTATAGATTCTTTCCGGTATGCCAAATCTAGGAATTATTTCCTTTACTAGGGCCTTTGCCACTGTTGCTGCATCCAGATTCCTGGTTGGAAAAGCTTTTACCCATTTTGAAAACATATCTATGATCACTAAACAGTATTTCTTTCCTTCACATTTATTCAACTCTATGAAGTCCATACAAATAGTATGGAACGGATACGGTGGTGTAGGGAAACTCCCTTGCTTGTTTTTAAATGCTCCTTGTGCATGGTGCTTGTTACAAGTATGACAAGCTGCACAAAATTTTATTGTATAATTTATGTATCCATATGTTTGGAATATTCTATTTACTAACTGTACCATCCCCCCTGTTGAGACATGGCTCTGCCCATGGCTCAACAAAGCTGCATATCTAAATAAATTAGACGGCAATATTGTTTTTTTTTTTTTCCTTTGGAAATGTACAGTCCATTTTCAAAAATTGCACCTTGTTTTACCCATTTTTGTTTTTCTGCTTTTGTAGTAAGCATTTGCATTGTTTTTAACATGTCTAAATCTAAAATCTCAAAGGGTTGTAATTCCTCATTTAAAAATAAAGTTTCTGAGTCTGAGGCTGCTTGCTTTGTAGCTGCATCAGCTCGTGCATTACCTTTTGAAATTTTATCCTGTTGTTTTGTATGAGCTACACATTTACAAATAGCTACTTTGGTAGGCAACTGAATAGATTCTAATAGCTCCAAAATAAATTGCACATGATTAATAGGTTTTCCACTGGATGTAATCATTCCTCTATTTTCTTCATTGTTGTGCAAACACATGCACTGTAGAAAAAGCATACTGACTATCAGTATATATGTTCACTTTCTTGCCTTCTACTAAAGTACATGCTCCTGTCAAAGCTACCAGTTCTGCTACTTGAGCATACAAGTTGTGTGGTAAAGTGTGTGCTTATAAAATTTCAGTATCTGTAACTACTGCATACCCCACCAGATTCTTCCCTGTAGGACCCCTTCTGCATGAGCCATCCACGTAATATGTCACCTCAGCATTATCCAAGGGCATATCTGTAAAATCATGTAACTGTTCATATGAGGTTGGCTCAGCAGTATGGTCATACATGAAAGATGTCCAGCAGGAGAAAGGTATGCAACTTTTTCTTGTAGCAGAATTATTGCAACTGCATGAGGCATTCTCAATGTGAGAGGGTGGAATAACACCACTGTGGCTGAAGCCTGCACTGCCATTGCTGCTGCAACTACTGCTTGTACACAGTGAAGCAAAGATTGCACCACTGGGTCTAACTGTGATGAATAGTAAGCTATGGGGCATTGCTTATCCCCATGCTGTTGCTTTAATACTGATGTCATGTACTCTTGCTTACAATTTACGGTCTGAAAGAACCGTTTGTGATAATTTGGAAGTCCTAAAACTAATGAAGAAGCTGTTAACTGCTTCAACCTGCAGAAAGCCATTTTTGCTTCTGTTCTCCATTGTAAAATAATTTGGTACCCAGCTCCAACAAAAAATAGTTGTACCTAAGAAAGACATTATTTCTTTCTTAGTTGTTGGTTTGGGTGCTTGCAAAATTGCTGTTTTTTTCTTCTTCTCTTTTTTCCTTTACCTAGTATTTTACCTCTATTGGATATCACATATCCCAGGTATCTAACCTGTTTTTTCCAAAGTTGTAACTTACTTTTGTTTACTTTGTGTCCTTGTATTACTAAAAATTTTAATAATGCTACTGTATCCACCCTGCAGTGCTGCTGGGTGCTGCTAGCAAGATGTCATTTACATAAAGTAAAATTTGACTACCTTCCGGTGGGGTAAACCCTGCCAGGTTGCTAGCCATTTTTTGTGCAAATATTATTGGGCTCTCACAATATCCCTGTGGTAGTCGAGTATATGTATACCTTTTACCCTGAAATGTAAATGCAAACCAATATTGACTATTAGGATGTATAGGTATTGAAAAGAAAGCATTGCTTATATCTACCACAGTAAAATACTTCTGTTGTGGCTTTAAATCATTTAACAAGGTATGTGGGTCTGGCACCGTAGGTGCTCTAGGTATTACTGCATTATTTACAGCTCATAAATCTTGTACCATTTGCCATTTTCCCGTTTGCTTTTTTAACAGGAAATAGGGGTGTATCACATGGTGAATCAGGAGATTTTACCAGTACTCCTTTTTTGAGAAATGCTGCTAATTATAGGCTTAATTCCTACTTTTGCATCCTTTCTCAAAAGGTATTGTCTTTTCTGTGGTCTAAAAGCTGACTTTGGGGTAATTGTAACTGGTCCTGCTGCTTGAATAAGCCCTACATCTAACTTGCCTGTTGACCACAGAGTTGTTGGAATTTTACACAAGGCCTCTTCTTTTTCTTTTAATAAAAATGCTAATCAGCTGTCCTCACTAGATTGCAAGTGTACAGCTGTATGTGTCTGTGTCAACCAATTCAGTTTTTGTTTTTGTATCCCTTGTCCTGACATTTTTAAATCAGTCTGTTTTCCCATTTTGTTACCTTTTTTTCTAAGTCTGCCCATTTAACACTTTTGTTTTTTGTCAAGCTGACATGTGGCAGTCTATTGGATTTATACAATCCCATGAATTCCTGAGGTAATAAACAGCTTACTACACTGTTCCCCTCAGTATCCCAACATAAAGTTTGTAATATTAATCTGTCAGCAGGATTTTTTTTTTTTTTTTTTTGAACAATTTTTGCTTATATTTCTTATTAGGTCCTGGTGTGCTACAGTAGTATAGAGTACAATGTAACAAGTGCTGCTGATTAGTGTCAAGGGAGGGTACCTTACTGATGGCTACGTTCATCAGTTCTTTGGTTACTGCCCCTGGACCAGTCATAACTAGGTCCTGGCTGTACCAATAATAGGCTTCACCCTCTGATCACACCACAAAAGCATCCATTTGTCTTTGTGCTTCCATACCCTGCATGGTAGGAACTACTGCTATGCCAAATATTTGCACAAGGTCTCTTCCCAGTAAGTTTACTGGATATTTTGCAGAAACTACACTTTTACTTTTCTGAGTCATACCTGAAACAGGGTCAGTTATTGCTATATTATGGGAGAGTAGTTCCCTGTATAGCTGTCCATTTGCTGCTTTTACTAATATATAATCAGGTGATTCAGAATGTTTTGGTAACTTGGAGGGGTGTATCAAAGTCTGTGATGCTCCTGAGTCACACAGGAATTTGACTTTCCTTCCCTCCACCAGAAGTGTCACTTCTGGTTTTGTATCTGCTAGGTAGAGCTCCAGGCTCAACAATGCTAAATCTAAAATTTTATTTTCATTTTTATCCTCTACATCTGTTTGTACTTCCTTTATTCCCTCTACTACATTCACATTTTCTTTTTGTTTATTAACCTTTCCTGATGATTTTTGATTGTTATCACTATCATATAGTCAGTCCTCATCTCCTTTATCTTCTGTCATTGCTTTTTTATTTTGTTTACAGTCCCTAGCTAGATGCCCTTTTTACCTGACTGTAATACAAATACTTCAGCTCCGTCTTCAGTAGTGAAGACTTGTGCCCTTTCTTTTTTTTTTACTATTAAAGTGTCTTTCAGTACGTCTAGCATACTCAAGTAAGGCTTGCAGCCTGCTTGTTCAGTGATCTATCATATGCTTTGTAATAAAGCTACTGATAGAGGCAATGCAACCTTTTAAAAATGTATTATTATTTTTTTTTTTAATTGTTGTTTAAAGCATTCTAATAATCTAACATAATATCCATCTATTGTCTCATTTTCCTGTTGTATGCATTAATTAATGCAAGTCCAGTCTGCTCTAAGTTTCCATTTCTCAGTGATTCTGTCTGTCAGACCTTTCACTCTGTTGTCTAAAAATGTTTCAGAATTTTCTAAGCTTCTGTTTTTCTACAATTTGCTTCCTCAATCCACCTGTGTGCTTGAGGTATGCCTAGTTGGTGCTGTTTTTTTTGCCTGATGTCCTGCATCAGATTTAAGCTGTTTAAGAAGTTTAACTAGTGAAAGTTTATCTAGTTTACTATTAAATTCATAGTTGTTAATACATTTTGTATAATATCTCACATTATCTGCTCGCTGCAATTGCATATACTTCACATTATCCGTTAGGGGCGGATCTCATGATCTCTCAGTGCACTGATTTCCCATATCTTAAAAAAGACTGTTACGTAACCCTTCTCTTGTACCACGTGGTATCTTATTTCCCTATATCCACAGTAGTGTCTAGAATGACTGTTTACTTTGCTTTGTTATTCCCCTGATCTATGACCAAAGATACAATACTTTGACTCTCTCTCTCCCTGCTATCACAAACCTTAGCAATAGCACAGTGTAACCTGGTCCCTGATCTAAAACAAAGACAAAGAGGGAAATTCTTCTTACCTGAGCCTCCCGTTTATGACTGCATATTTTTCTTCTTGGGGCCCAGTCTTCCGCTTTTCAGCCACAGATCAGAAAGTGGACAGCCTCTTTACACACAACAATTCAGTCGGAGGTCTTTTCACTTTAAGAAGAACCATTTTGTTTTGGCAGCTTCTCCTGCGCAGATTTATTACCACCCATGCACTCTGACCTGCAGCTTACCAAGGGAATTCCGGTCCGAAGGACCAAAATGTTAAATAAATTGTTAAAATCAGACTGTAAAAATCATTAGGCATTTCAAAATGACAGTCAATAACACAGAAGGCTCAAGTTCTATAACGCTTTTACTCGTGTACACAAGGAGGCAAAAAACCATACATAACATGTATAGAGTTTTGACTAATTACATTCAGGAAATACCCTCAATTATATACCATTTGCAATCAGCTTTTGCCCACCTTACTGACGTGGTCAGTCACAGGGCATTTACATCACTATAGTCCATAATACTTCATTCATAAGAAGATGCTTAGGTAATGTTTTTGGAAACTTTCCCATGAGAATAACACAGCCTTGCGAGGCACCTGGTCCATCATAACGTCTTCCTGTAGATGTTACTTTTTCAAGGATCTTAGATTAGTTCGAATACAATGGTCAAGTCTTTTCTTAATGCGTTCCTTTGTCTCTCTGGTTACCAGCTGTACACTATCTCCGATAGTGTTCACAAGGCCATCCTTTTCGGTGGAAGGAAGAAAGATATACATGCATACATATTTATTTCTCTCTAACCCAGCAGATTATAGATGCTGAAAGACATAAGCTTGCTGAGCTGGCTACTGCCAGGGTCAGAGGTTAACCATACTGCAGCTGGTTTCAAGCAATTATATGTAAGATCATTTCTACTGCAATTCTAGTAAAATAGAATTAAATGCATTACATATTATACTGTTCTCAGCCTTTGCACTTCATATATGTTTGAGTACATTTATATATGCCTGACCACACATTTCCCTAACAGTTTATAGATGTTTGAATACATATTTTTCTAACAGTTTATATGTCTGAATACATATTTTTCTGACAGTGGATGACATCAGCAGGCCTTGTAGAGGAGGGAGTTTAGAGGCCAGCAGCTAGTCACAGGACCAAACATGCATACCATTGTACAGAGACAGCACATATGAGTGCATCCACAGTGCTGTGAGAGGATATATTGACACACACACACACACACACACACACACACACACACACACACACACACACACACACACACACACACACACACACACACACACACAGAATTGGAGGATATGAGATAAGAACTCCTTCCTAACTCAGCTCACTGTACCTACCGCACATACCACAGGTTATGTATGTTGTATATGTTGATGCAGGCACAGTGCTTGTGGAATATGCTAAGAGGCATTGTATTAGACAGCATGTGTGGCCTGCAGAGTGATACTGCTCAGTACTGTTATTGTATCTAGTGTCCTTGGGGTGGGATACCTGGTCATATCCCTGCTATGTGTCTACACCTACTAGTTTGGCTATATGTGGCTGTTTGTAGTTTGATACACATACATGTGGTCAGGGACAATATAGCCTGTCCAAGGAGTGAGTTGCACCCATTGTACATTATACCACCTGTGTACCTATGTCTGTCTGCAGGGTGACAGCCCACAGGCTCAGGGGTGTGTGGATAAGAGGATTATGTACTGTTGCGGCCTTGGTCTGATGCCATCGGATGTCTGTTGTGATGTGTATGTGCAGATAACCCCAGCAGTCATGGTTATGTGAGAACATTTGTACATCCACGCCCATATCTATCTGAATCTGAATAACAGGGTTGTCTCCTTAAATGTAATTGTGTGTGTCAGTAATGTAAATGTGTTCTTTAGATGTATGTGTGGAGTCTATGTATAATTGTACTTTAGCTATACATACATTTTATATATATATATATATATATATATATGTGTGTGTGTGTGTGTGTGTGTGTGTGTGTGTGTGTGTGTGTGTGTGCAACATACTGATAGAGACACTAATCAAGCGTAAGAGGGATAGGGAGAGACAGATATAATATAATATGTATATGTAGCTGTATGTCTGTACAGACATATGTTCACATAACAGGTCTCTGGGCAGAAGAGGCAACAGACATGGGATCATACTTCTCACTGTACATGATTTTGCAGAATGTCTACCATTCCACCCCATATGTCTGCTCTGTTCCTCATACAGTTGTGTTTATCTGGTAATGTACTATGCAGTGCAGTCCACTGAATTGCTGTAAATGCTGACAGTTATGTGATGACCTTTACTTATTGTGGCTAAGCTGATCTGTTGCAACCTGCTGTTGTACTAGCCACCTTCTAGGTTACTAAGAGGATGTATAATGTCTGTAAGTTTGGACTTCTGTCCCCCATTTTCTCTGGCTGTGTCCAGCTTCCTTGCAGTAACAGATTATGGTGTTATGATAATCTGTGAGACTCCTACCTACAAGTAACTCACATCCAAAAGTTGCAGGTGCAGCCAGCTTCAAACCATCAACACCATCAATCATGCTAATGTCCTTAGCTCAGGAGCCATACCAGCATCCAGAAAGAGTTGTAATTCCTCAAAATATCAACAGCATACAAACACTGTGACCCCCTACTGTGACCCCTGCATTTATGTGGAAAATACATGTGGCTAGGTTCTTTGTGACAGCTGTGGAATTGTGAGGTCTGCTGATATATCCTTGCAAACATACTTTTACTTCAGTTGTATGGGAACACAGATGTGTTGGAGGTAGGGGACTCTGCCATTGACAGTCATGAGTCTGTCCTTTGACCCCACTGTTTGACATTTCCCTAGCATAATGCAGTGGGGTTTCCAGCCTTGTGGCATAATGCATGTTATGGGGCACCCAGTACAGCACTGAGTACCTCTTGTCCCAAGTAGTTGTTAGTTCTCTGCAAGTAGCCCAGTAGCCCACTCTATTACCTAGCATACACGCAGCAGGTCCATACATATGTTACCATAGTCTAGTACCCTGTACATTTGTTGTATAGGACAGTGACTTACCTTGTGAATGCAGTGGTTGAGAGACCTGTGTTTCAGGACTGACTCTGTCTGATGTACGCAGTACACAGCCAATACATGGTTAGCTACAAGTTATGTGGTCTGGCTGGCATCCTTTTTACTATGTATGCGAGTTGAAGTAAGGTGTCAGTCCCCAGGACCCTAGGTTGTCAGTGCATGTGCTATACGTTGTCTCTTGGCCAAGGCCAGGGCATACTGGGCACACATACATCTGCCTACAGGGACAGCCTCAGAGTGTTCCTCTTCTGAGTAACCCCTGTGGGTGTGGCTGTGGGGACCTAAGCACTGGTGGTGGGCTGTGTATCCCTTCCCTCTAATGATCCTGCCACAGTTGTTTCCACAGGAGCATAATGTGTAGCATGGCACATACTGTGAACTTCTGTGCACATGTGGCTGGAGAGTAATGCAGGATTCCACCAGATATATCTAGGCACTGGAACCGTGACTTGAGCAGCCCAAACGCATGCTCTATGATGTTCCTAGTTTGTGTGAGTGCCTCATTATGGCATTCTTTGGTGGGTGGGTGTGCATTTCTGCTGGGTGTCATCATCCACGCTTCCAGTATGAATCCAGCATCCTCCAGTAGATGGCCATATGGGATGTCCCCCTGGTAAACAACTAGTACAGTTGTGATGTGTGCCAGATATGGGAGTCGTAATAACTGCCAGGGCTGCCGGCACATACATTAATGATAGTGTCCTGGGCATTGCATATGACCTGGCAGTTGATGGAGTGATACCCCTTGTGGGTGACATAGACTGTACCCTCCTTACCAGGTGGTGCTTTGATGTGTACATGACTGCAGTCTATGGCACCCAGTACCTCAGGGTAGTGTGCTAAATGGTAGAAGAGTTGCATACTGCCAGCCATCTCCTCAGGGGGTGCGGAATTAATAAATGTGCTCACTGGCATTTGTTAGCATGGCATCTGGGAACTGCTGGAGTACCCTGGATGCTCATGCCTGTGATACCCTCATAATGTCCCCAGCTGGTCTTTGGAAAGTACCTGTAGCTAGTATCCTAAGGGCTACACATACCTTTGTTTCCACTAGGATGGGTTCCCCTCTGTTGGCTCAGGCTCTGAGTTGAGGGCGACAGAGCTCAATGAGTTCTTGTAGTATGTCCCTGTCCACCCTGTAGTACTCTACAATCTCCAGCTCAAGTAGCTCCTGGAAGATTACCCTGGGCCTGAACACTTGTCTCCTTCTCCGTCTAGGCCTATTGTCATCATCAGCATCAGCACTGACCTCAGCACCTAGCACATACAGATGTTGCAGAGCTGCAGCAGCCCCTAGCATTGCTTTAGTTAAAATTCCCACATTTGTACTCTGCTGGTGAAGAGTATGGGGGTCAAATCAGATTGTAGGGTGTATGCAACTTTTCTACTGCTCTTCTGTCGGTACAGCCTATGTGATTGGCTACCTGTGATGCATTCCACTGTCAAGTACATCATTATCACTGTTTTAATGGTGTAATCAGTAATTTATATACAATTGGCTTTCCCAGGCAATTTTCTTCTTCTTTTTTGTTTTTAAACAGCCTTTCCTGCTAAGGACTGTGGAACAATGCGCAAACCTGCCTTGCAGAAATAAACAATCACTACAGAACAATGTGTAAATCCACCTCACAGATATAAAGAATATACTCAGCCCTCAATGGACACATCCCCATGGATGGTCATGCTCAGCACAGCGGCATGCAGTGCAAACACACTCAAACTAGCTGAAACACATGCCCTGAAGTTAAACAAAGCTTAGCAGGTACTGAACACCCCACCCTGCTTAGCTCAGTGGCACAGCATGCAAACAGGTGCTGCTGAGCTCCAATGTGCTTAAAGAAATACAGGCACACCCACTTTTGATGTCAGCTACCACTTCTGTGGACACCTACATGGTTCTGGGGCTACACGGAAGTGATCTGCTGGCACAGATACCCATTTTTGCTATTCAGTAACCCAGCTCATTTACATACAGATCCGTGTGCACAGCCAGGAAACTACACTATTCCAGACCCTGCCTCCTTAGCAACCACAGAAATCTACTATTCTACATAATCCATGAAAGGCCCTATAATGCATTATTGTCACATATTTTATTTTTTCCTTATTACACTTTTAATTTGCATAAATGCATGTCTGCTCACTGCTCTGAACAGGACAAGCATAATATGAGTAGTAAGAAAATAATTGTTTTACATTATTTTCTGTTACATTTTGGACACACAAGGCATAGTTTTGCACATATCTGTGTCTGCTATGCTATTTCTGTCCTTTTAACTGGGCTTTTACAGCTCCTGTTCACTTTTTTATCTCATGTACACAACATTTTTCCATCTACACTTCGGACACCAACATGGGGTCTGCAGGACTGCCTATCTGCTTGCTAGATTGCTCCAACACCCTCATTTGCATGCAGTTCACCTGCTTATGAGGTGATTTTCATGCCACGGAAACTTCTGTGTTCGTACACTCATGCATGCCCCTAAGCTCCATTTACTGGATCGCACAGCTGCTTACTTCAGTGTAAGCTCTGTGCCACTATGCCTACGTGGAAAACTAATCAATGTAGGCTTTAGTGATTTCCCCCAGCTGGTGTCTGAAGAAGCATTTCAACTTAATTTTTCATAGTACTTTACAATGACTTGGTAGTAGTCCTAGCAGATGTTACATTTGATTGTTTATGGTACTGTTTGCATAAAATAGTACTGTATTATTGAATAACAGTGTTGGTTAAGTAATAAAGTTTGTTGGTTAGATCTCATTGGTCATGGCATTATTTGCATAAAATAGAATAAAGTGTTCTTGACTTACATTGTGTTCATTGTCTTTTGACCAGACTTCATATTATTGGATATTGCAGATGGACACGATTATACATAGTCACACTTCAAAGACTTAATGCAAGTGGTGGACTGTACAGCTTTAATTATTAATATTGTAAAAAAATTAAGGGGGTTATAAATATTTTATGAAGGGGTATCCTTATGTGTACACCCTGTTTCTTTTAAGAGGTGAGATAGGAAAGAGTGAAAAATGGGATACTAAACAAATAAGGAGATATAGTAGGAACACATCAAAATGATTGTGCTGGAGGAGATGAGGAGCAGGGGCATTATATTTTTGGCAGGGATCGACCACCTCCGTTTTTTCAAGATTTTTTTATGTAAGAAGGAAGTGTTTGTGGGAAATAGGTAAGAAGGTGTAGGGAAAAGGATAAGGGCAAGACATGTCACTAGCAAGTGTCCCCAATCCATACATCCTTAAATGTTTCCACTGCCAGGTGGCTTTAAGGGTGTAGGGGCTCAGTGGCCTTGGGGCTGGTATAAAATGGAGCAATGAGTCTTCTTCCCACTGAAGAGAGGCCTTGACTGGCTGAATCAGTCTGTCCACAATCTTCTACAAATCCTCAACCAAGTCCTGAAGCCCCCATTCAGTGAGGTTTTCCAGACTACCACAATCCATGGTGCCTGTATTACTAGTACCACTGTCCCAATTCCCTGAAATCCAGGAGGGTAAGCTCCTAAGGTGCTCATGAGGAATTTGTATCTGTAAAAAATGAACATAAATGGGAGAAAATGAAAAAGGAGAAAGGAATGCATTATTAAAATAAGAAAAGTAGAGAAAAAAGTGAGGGAAGAGACAAAAGAGAAAATACACACAATAAAGTCAAACATCATGTTTCACAGCATTCAGTTTCTTACTTTAAAACATTTTATTTTTATAAATCTTTATTGAAGTAAAACAGAATATATGGGAAGTGTTTATGTATATATACATGGGACTACTGACCTAGGAAGTGGTTATGTACCTGGGAAGAATTATATGAAAAGTGGTTTTGATACTTAGGAAGAAAGAGTATGTTATGTTTTTCTTTTTTTTTTTTGCAGGTACTATACTAACATAAATGATCCCATTTATGCCAGATATGCATTCTTTGCAATATTCTACTGAAAGTACCGTTTATAAATACTTACATCTTATAAACTCAGTTAAAGACAGAATACTGCAGTTATATATGTCATCTCACATTTGTTTGCAGTAATGCTTCAGCACTGTAGTACTTCACTTATCATCCTTTATAAAATTATTCCTTATGTATATTAATGAAATTAATTAAACATGCAGTGCTATGTATTACTTTATTCATGCTTACCAGCAGCTTCAATCAGTCTAGCTGTTCTCCAATCCTCCTGTTGCCTGTTATACTTTATTTCCTCATTGGTTAGAAAGAGAAGACATAAGACAATTGCTTATCTGTACATCGCCTCTTTTTCCTTAATACTGCCAGTATCACTACTCCTGATATGCAAGGCATTCCATTCACTGCTGTACTTGCTTACTATCGATATTTATTACTATCTAACTTCTCATACTGTGCTAAGCTTCCCTTTATTGCAAGTTATAAATAAATTATTACTCTTTTATTCTTGTGAACAGTTTGTCTGGTGGAATAGTGTTTTAAAATGTTATGCTTTGCATATAACAATCTGAGAATTGTGTTCAGGCAGGAGTACACGCACAAAGAAAAGTGCAGCAATTTATGGAAGATGTCAGTTACTCAGCTGTACAAAATGTGTGCTTTGATAGTTTTTTTTCCTGATAATTCTAAGCATATAAGGGGATGGTTTAGAAATGTTTAAAGGAGTAATACAGAAGTATTATAACCGGTCATTGCTCACTAAAATATGTGCTGCTTACTCACTTGACACTGCAACCCCCAACCTCTACTTTGACTAGGGTATGGCGCTTAACTGAGTTCAGCCATCTTGGGCATACAGTTAATATGGTGGATGAAATAACTCCCTTATACAGTTAGAACACTAACAAATATTTTCTGGCCTACACAAACAAAATCCTTTCTTTAAAAATAAACCATCTGCAAGCAGTTTAACTACTACTAATGTAATGCAATACCAAATTAAATTATGTGGCAATGCAATTTTATTTGGTTCTGTATAAATACATACATTTATATATGTGAAAAAGAGTATAAGTGTACTTGTGTAGATGCATATCTGTAATTAACAGACACATACAGGCAAATTATTATTTTGCTTATGAATATATTATATTTTTATTTATATAAACAATTATTTTATCACAAAAACATTCCATATATCCGTATATAGATGCAGTTCTGTATACGTATATGTTTATGCTTTCTTTTGCATTATTATTATTATTATTATTACATTAGAGATATATATTTGCAGTTACACATACATTTTGTAGCAATTAACTTCAGTTATGCAACCTTCTTATAGTTTATTTGTATTTTTAATATGACCAAAAATGAGAAAAAAAGTTATACTTACTATAGAACTCTGGCCTTCTTGCCACTACCTGGTTAACCCACTCTGCCAGCTGGTTGGGCCTACACTTCTACAGACTGTCAAACCTGTGGTGGCACTAATAGCTGGAGTAGGTGATCCCTGTCAGGGATGATAGGTATTTACCCAAATCCTACCATGTGTCTGTCTCCTTCCTCTCAATGCCTCTTTTGCACAACTGGATCTTATCCAGGTATGACTCAGTAAGAAGGCAGACACCCTCTGGGATGTGACATTAACTTAACCAAACCCAGTTAACCAGTGGGGCATAAGGACAGGTACTGTTATTATTGGCAAGTTTGGCTTGACCAATAAATTGTCACCTGCATGTTTATAAGTTAGTACAGTCACATCTCATTTATATGGTGACTAGAACTCATTATGCAGGCCAGGTACTGCTATTATTGGCAAGTTTGACTTGACCAACAATACACTGTCACCTACATATTTATAAGTTAGTACTGTCAAGTCTCATTTATATGGAAAATAGAACTCATTATGCTACCATCATTGTTTTTATATTACATATAATTGCTGCTGCTGCTGTGCATTGCCTTTGCTACCATTTTGGAGTATTACACCTGAATGATATTTATACATGCCTCATGCAATATAGCAGCAGTATGATTTTTTTGTGGGGAAGTTTTTTTTGCAAAAATAAATATTCCTGTGTGTGTGTGTGATTATCAACTCCAAGTAAATAAGTGCTTTGAGGTGATGAGATGCACCAGATATTAGATGGGCATGGATTATGCTTCATTTTTGTGCAAGGCACATGCATATGATGCAATTTTGCTTTTTCTAAACATGTTCACCTTTGAACACAGCTAAGGCTATCCATGCATTCCTGTGGTATGCTAGAGAATGCTGAAGACTGCTGTGGACACTGCTTTCTGTAACTCACTCACATGCATTATCACAGTTCACAGAGATAAACATAAAAGGGTCTAATATGCATTCAAAACACGTAAATGGGCCTGAATTAATGTGAAATAGTTTAACACCACCATATTAACTTACGATTAATTGAGTTAGAAAGCAGTGACTTAGGAAACTGTGAACATTTAAAGTAAGAAAAACATTAGAAATATTGAAAATTAATATGAAACACTTCAAAATGATATAAAGTTAGTCAGTTCACTTTAAGTAATGTTTGTACTACTGATATAATGGGCATACTACAATGGTTTTAGTGAGTACTGTTTTGTTATTATTTGTAAATGGAAAATTATTAGAGCAACAGTGGAAATGACTAGTGACCACTGAGAAAATAATTTACTTTGGTGTGATGTGGTAATTGTGCATAAAGTGAACAAATGCAGTGTTTTAAATTTCAATTACTGAAATGGTAAATATCTGTTCCTGGCTGAAAGACATTGTGTATCTGGGTGTCTCAGAAGAATAAAAAATGACAGTATTATGAGTTTGAGACAGTGGCATGGGCTAGTGGAAGGATGAATCTGTTAATGAACTGATTGCCTTACTGGTGTAAATGTATTTATTATACTGCAGACATTACAGCAGCACAGCTTTCCTTGGCTGGACTGAGATTTTACCTGTGGATATAATTATGGGTTTGTGTCATCTACCTTTTATGAGGATGATAGGCATGCTTTTTTGTTTGACTGATGATTACCTAAAAGTCTTTTCTGTCTTCTTCTTTTGGCTTTTCCCGGTTAGGGGTCGCCACAGTGGATCATCTGTCCGCTCATGATTGGCAGTGGAGTTTTATGGTGTCGAGTTGCCAGCCCGACACCCAACCTTCCACAGAAGGCACACACATGCGCACACTCACACCTAGGGCCAATTTAGAGTGTCCAATCCACCTACTGCATGTCTTTGGGATGTGGGTGGAAACCAGAGCACCTGGAGGAACACAACCACAGGAAGGACATGCAGGCTCTGCACAGAAGGCACCCCAGCCAAGAATCGAACTGGAGAACCTCTTGTTTTGAGGTGGCAATGCTAACCGCTGCACCACCGTGGCCATCCTGGGTGTGGCATATTTTTTTATGTGCAGTAATGCTGTAGAACAAGGGGTCAAGGCAAAGAATGACAACTTCATCCATAAGGAAACATATATCTTCATGGCATCCCTTTGGATATATAGGTGTTTTTTACGTTTTTTGAGGTTGAGATTTTGGTGTTATTTACTTTGGATATATAGTAAATGTCTGTTAGGTAAAGAGGGGGAGGGGTGCACACAAGCTGAGAGGAAAACATTTATTTATTTATTTGAATTGGTTTACTGAGAAAGTCTGCCTGAGAAATAAATGTCCATTTTCAGCAGAGGCCCAGGGAGAAAAGCTCCAAAGCAAGGATAAACATACATTTTTGGAAATTCAAACGAAAAACAGTCAACAAACATTATTTACAAAGTATTTCAAAGCAGCTGGTCAACATACATTATTTACAAAGCATATGAGATTAAGGAAATACACTTTTTAAGATATTGTGAGGAAAATCAAAAGTACTATATTAATGCACTTATATGGTATGCATAATAGATAATGTTCATATTGCATACTTGAAACTCCAAGTCTTATTTATTTATTTGGCATTTCTTTACTGGGATGATCCAGCTGAGTCAGAGGAACCTGTTTTCATGCAGGCCTGGGGAGAAGTGTTGTACAGTTGCATAGTTTATTAGTCTCCAGGTGATGTTTAAAGGCAAATTTGAATTGTTGCAGGTTATTTAAAATCCTGATGGGGTTTGGAAGTTTGTTCCATGCTTTGAGATGGTAAAAGGGAATAGGGAGTTACCATAATAATTTGATTTACTGGCAACAGTTTAAGTTTTGAGTATCTTAGTGTTCAGTGTGGTACATATCACTGGATGAGAATTTGACAGTGAAGGTGTTTTAAGTGGATGGTGAAGCATTTTGTCTGCTGTGAGTAGCTGGGAGAGCATAATTTGTTGAGGAAGTTCAAGCCAGTTGAGAGTATTGAAGGCTGTGCATTGGTGGGAGAGGTTTGGGAGGCTGCAATTGAACTTGCTAATTTTGTTTTAAATGTTTTCAAGCTTGTGTTTGGTGGAAGAGGTGTGATTTCTGAATATTATCGAGGTATATAGGAGGGTAGAAAGGAGAAGGGAAATGGCAGCTATTTTTTACTATGATCACTTAGCAGGTTCTTTGGTCTGTATAGAAATCCTAGTTTGCAGTACATCTTTTTGACTGCAGTGTCAGTGTGCAGATCAAATTTTAACTTGTTATCAGTGATAAGGCTAGTAATTTTGTGATGATGACATTTTCAATTTTTTGTGTTGTTTTAGAAGATAATATTATGGTCAGTGTTGTTTTGAGTTATGTTTTTGGGAAGGAATAGGATTAGTTTGGTTTTATTGGAGTTTAAGAGCAATTGAGATGTATTTATCGAGTGTTTGATAGACGTGAGTGTAATGGTTTCAAAGGTGAGAACATTTGGGGCCGAGCAAATTAAAGATGAGTTGTTAGCATATTGTATTATTGTGGTGAGTTTTGATTCCTTGTGCATATCATTAATGAAGATATTAAAAAGTATTGGCCTAAGTATGGAGCCTCGGGGACTCCTGAAGTAATTGGAAGGAATGCGGAGTATAAGTCATTCTATTTTACAGACTGGGTGCAATTGTTTAGGTAAGTGATGAACCATCTAGTTGAGGGACTTGAGGGCTATGCTATTTAGTCTTTGGAGGATTAGTTGATGAGAGACCATGTGAAAGGCTTTTGACAGGTCCAGGAAAAGTGTGGAGGCAAAATTACCTAAGTTTTTACTTTGATTATTGGTATCTAGGAAATGCAGTACAGCAATTTCAATACTGCAGTGGGGTCATACTTCATGTTTGATAGGAAAAAGTAATTGGTTATCAAGTACAAAGGCTAGTAGTTGCTGATATAAGCATTTTAAGTACTTTGGAGGAGGGAAGAAGGATTGTTATAGGGCTGCGATGTAGTTTTCTGTAATGGACCTCTTAATTAGGATAGATACAGAGTAACAAATGGGGTTTACCTTCATATTGTCCAAAATGACAATAGCGATCGCGCAAGTGAGCGAACCAAATGCATGAATGTGAAACTTCGACATTCTCAGTAGTTTGAAAGTCAGAAAATCGAACAGCAGATTTGCTGATTTTTTATCTAAAATGTCGAAGACTCATTGTAATGCAGGGGGGCAAGCCCCCCTGAACCCCCCCACACCCCCTACTTTAATATACTAACTCTGAGATCCCACTACAGCAGGAAAAGGGATCCCCGCTATACTGCAATCAGCACCGAAGATGTCCAATCTGCAATGGGCGAATGCCAATGTACATTCGCCCATTGCACATTCGGACATTTTTTTTAGAGGTTTTTGCAATTTGGAAACCTCCTTTCGCACAAAGTGGATTTGCCCAAGTGCAGAACGCACTTATGAAAGTAAACCACAAATGGTGTCATTGGCTATAATGAGGTATCCAGATAGCAGGTTGCCAAGAGATAGTGTTGTGGGTTTCAGTTTTTAATACATTTTTAGATGGTGCTTGGATGGTTGCTAGGAATAGTTGGGGTACAGAGCTATGGTCTAGGCAGGGGTTAGCTGGGGTGAGTATAAGTTATTATTGTTTGAGTTAAGTGGAGTACTGGACATGAAGTGTTTGCTGAATCTATTTGCAATTTTCTTGCTGGTTTCACATGGGAAAGGATTTGCGGTGGGTTTTCTGCCTGGTTTTGAGATGTTTAAATTTGGCCAAAATCGTTTAGGGTTTTTTTGTATGTGTAGTCTGCTTTGTGGTGAAGAAGTTCTCTTTCTCATAATGAACTCATGCCTTTGTATGTTTACTGAGACATTGGTATGTATCTAAGTAGGGCTGGGTCCTTGTTTTGTGCCATTATTTCCAGGCATTATATTTGTCTCTCATGATTTGTTTTGTTTAACAGATTAGCCATGGGGCAGAATTTACTTTCACTTTTATGTCTCACTGGGGCTTGTTGGTTTAATATGGTTAAGAAGGAGTTACTGAAGGGACAGACAGCTACCATTTAGAGTCAGATATTTGAAGGGTTCCCAGTAACATTGTGTAAGTGTGTCATTAAATATGGATTTATTAAAACTGGTTAAGTACATTGTGTAAGTGTGTTATTAAATATGGATTTATCAAAGCTGGTTAAGTTTCTCACAGAGTTGAAGTATAGGGGTTTGTTGGGCTTGCAGTATTATCTGTTGAAGAAGGGGTGATGATCACTGAGGGAGTCTGGTAGGGTTATGTCTAGCTTCATGATTGGTTGACTGTATGCAGTCTAGTATGGATTTTTTTTTTATTCTTTGTCAAATTGGGTTAGTTGGATCAGCTGAGTGAAATGATAGAGGTTAATATTATGGGGAATATAATTTGGTTTGCTAGAGATCCAATCTATGTCAGAGCAGGATGGTTTCTTGGTTGAAAGTAGATGATAAATAGCTAAGTGTGTTTGCTGTAGTCTTGGAATTTTGAGGGGAGGCGGGATATAGGTGGATACAATTATTATGGATTTCTGATTGCTTGGGTAGAGTTTGGCTATAAGTACACACACACACACACACACACACATATATATATATGGGTCTATCTGAGTTCATCGACACTTTAAAATACCGACAATGGATTAACCGACACGAGAATGTCGAAAGTCATGTCACCGACGCCAGAAGATCGACGAGGCAGAAGACCGACGGAGGAAGACACCGACGCTGAGAAGCTGCGATGGGGTAAGGGTGCGAGTAAGGTAAGTGTGCGATGCTGGTGTTTAGTAGGGGTAGGGGTGGGATAAGTGAGTTAGGGTTAGGGCGCGGGTTAGGTGAGTGTGCGAGTAAGGTAAGTGTGCGATGTTGGTGTTTTGTAGGGGTAGGGGTGGGATAAGTGAGTTAGGGTTAGGGCGCGGGTTAGGTGAGTGTGCGAGTAAGGTAAGTGTGCGATGTTGGTGTTTTGTAGGGGTAGGGGTGGGATAAGTGAGTTAGGGTTAGGGCGGGTTGGGTGAGTGTGCGATAGTGACGGACCTTAGGGTAAGGGTTTGGGTCAGGGTTGTGGTTAGTTGTGTATGTATGGGTTAGTGTTTGTTTGTAAGGATTTTGGTGTGCTTGTGTTGTGTGTGTGAGTGTTGGATAGGGATGTGTTTTGTTTGTTGGTATGTTGTGTCGGGTGTATGCGATGTTGTGTTTGTGAACTGTCGATCTTCTGGCGTCGGTTAAATGAGTTTCGTTGTTTTGGTGTCGGTTAATTCGTTTTCGGTATTTTAAAATGTCGATGAACTCAGATAGATCCATATATATATATATATATATATATATATATATATATTTTTTTTTTTTTTTTGCTGTGTTCTGAAATAGTTGAGAGGTGGGTATGGATTTGTATGGTGGCTTGAAAGAAGTTTGCCACACTCCCAGGCCATTTACCTATTTGGTCTTTCCTAATGATGGCGTAGCCAGGAGGAATTATTTCTTCATCTTTATTTTCAGGTCTTAACTAAGTTTCAGAAATACCTATGATGTGGGGTTGATGGAATTCAGTACATGTGTAACCTGGATCAAAATATTCTGGATATTAATGCAGTTTATGGAAGAAGCCACGCAAAAATACAGTTCAAGAAGAAGGAAAATTGTATAGTAGGACAAGCTCTTAAACATTTATATCTCCTCACCATAAGTGGGAATGACTATGACACAAAAGATAATAGCACTGTAATAATCAGAGGTGGTGTGGACTCTGACTGTTACCAATGTCTGCAGTAGAGACACTTGTATGCTTAGGATGGTTGGCTTAAAAACAGTAACATATACTTATATAGAGAACTGAATGCTAACATGGAATGACTGCATTAAATGCATTATAATTACTATCAATAGGTGAACCTTCCACATCTACACAGAATGACAATAAAAGTAGTGTGCATGGTTAGTGTTCTCCATACTTCCTTAATAAGCATACAGTAGTATATGCTATTTTTTATTAGTAATGTTTTCAAATAATATTCAAAGGGTCAATAGCAAAAAGAAACATTTCCATTATACCAATATATTTGGTGGATATAAGCAGCAGAAAAGGCTGTTGAAGGTGATGATGATACCACAGTTATATTTGTAAGGTAGCTTGAGGAAAGTGGTACACAGTCCCAAACATTAATGGCAGGATCTCACATGATTTTAGCAACTGTAGGATGGAACAGTGCATCACAAAGTCACGCTCATGTTGATCTTACACTCACACTTGTACAGGGAGAAAATGCATGCAGTTCCACACCAGTATCTCCAAACCCAGATGAGCACTTTCAGGATGATAGACATTCAGAGGTAATAGTGTCCATACTGACACCTTTACAAAGGAGAACCAGATGCAGGAATGTGTTAATGCTACCCCAGGAAACACATAAAGCATTAGCTGCCCAGCAACACATGTGCCATAGCATTGTTTGTGCTGAAAGCACTGCCACAGAGATTCAGCTAGAAATTACATTATGTACATTTGCAGTGATTAACACCATTAAAGTTATATGCACTGACAATATTACACCTGGGATTTTCCTGCAACATAAAAGTAGTAATATAAAAGTTTTCAGGGAAATACTAATAAGAAATTTATAGCTTAAAATGAGTATCCTGCCATGTAAAAAAACACTGCTGCCACTTCACCCTCACCATTGTACAAATGATGATTTCTTTTTGTCTCTGAGGCTACAAATTATTGTACATGACAAATAAAATAATCTGATATGCAATACCTCAACAGAGAACATGCTGTAAACTGAAAATATACTGTATAATATAAAAACAATATATGTTTTAATTCAAATGCAAGGCAGGAATTCATGTTAAATAATGAAGTAGCACTTTCTACCAATTGAACCACTTGAAGACATTCAGCACCTGCATATTTAGGTAAACTATCTCACTAGAATGTATTGTGCAAATCAGTTAAAAATGTTATAATTACTTATATGATGCCTTACAACATTGAACAACAGCAGTCAGTGAGCACTCAGACATAACTTTTACAAACAATAATATGAGCAACTGTTCTGAAATAAAAATATTTAAAGATGAGAAGGAAATTTGATGATAGGGGTAGAGTTAGCATGCTTCCCCCTCCCTGCATCATTTCAATAATGCATGCTAACCATAACTCTAACCCTGCTTCAACCCTAACCCCACACTGCACCTTAAAAACCCTTCCTGTAATACTATCACTACACAAGACACACTCATGAAGACAAATACACACCAACACACACTACAAACATAAGATCTAACCCCTTGCATGACCCCAACTCTAATCCAAGCCCTAAAACACACGCACTTGCATGCAAACTCACATCACCTATACCCTTACCTAACCTTTACTCTAAGCCTAACACCCAAACACATATGTACACACTCTAACTCTGTCTCAATCCACACTCACCACTTTCAAAGAAATGGCACTTTCAGATATTGGATGTTCGACTATCTAACCGTTCAACAGTCTCAACCATGCTTAAGCAACATTAGACAAAATGCATGATAACTATTTAGTGATACAAAGGAGACTGCTGCAAGTTGTAAAGGATGTCTTAAAACATGTTTCTAATGTGAAGAGAAATCACTAAAAATAAGGTTAGTTAATATTGGGCTGTGAAAATACCAAAAGTTTCATACTTTGCAAAAATTGTGTATGGGCCAGAAGGCCATCTAGAATGCAAAGTATGGCTTTAGTGAGTACACCATATGTCCCATTGATTTATCTTGTTCTTCTTCTTTTGGCTTTTCCCAGTTAGGGATCACTACAGTGGAACTCCGGTCCGCTAATGATTGGCAGTAGACTTTTACGGTGCCGAGGTCCCAGCCCAACGTCCAACCTTCAATGAAGGCACGCCCATTTATGCATGTCTTTCGAACACCACTTGACCACAGGGAGGACATGCAGACTCCACATACAAGGTGCTCCAGCCAAGAATCGAACGGGGGAACCTCTTGCTGTGAGGCGACAATGCTACCGCTGCACCACTGCCGCTTCTTGTCCAATTGATTTATCTAATAGACTTTTAAAATTTCCTAGTGAAGCAATGGAATTCAGAAGTCCAAGAACTTTTTAAAGATGTTATGTTGCATGTAATTGAACTTTAGTTGTTTAGGATTGTTTCATAATATTGTGGGGCCACAAGAAAACCAAAAAGTATTGAATTGACTTTGTTTTAAAATGAGTGAAAATTACTGAAGCCACAAGGCACTGCCTTAAAGTTTAAGAGACAAGTAAGGCCTTTTGTTACTTTCAGTTGTTCATTTTTGGTTATTGTCTTCAGAAAAGCAAGCCAAGTCCTTAAGTGGAGCATAAAATAAAAGCATTTTGTTAAACTGGACTAAAATGTGTGTTCCTTAAAGGTTAATAGCAACAGAGATATTACAGATGCATACTGAGATGAGTGTTTAGAAATGAACAGAGAAGAATTAGCAATGTTTGTAGAATCAATGATTTTGTGATGATTTATTTGATTGTGTTTTAATATCTACAAAGATCTTGAAGCATGTATTACTCAAATTCATAAAACAACCCAGTTTAAAAATGTACTCACAAAGAATACAGTGCTGGTGAATGCTGATGAAAGCGAATGAGCATATACTTGTCAAAAGACCAGCAGGCTAGGGCATGCCCAATCAAAAACCTTTCTACATGCATGTGGTGTCACAAACAATGCACCAGTGCATTCTTTACAAATTAAACAATAGATTGGCATAGAAGCCATTTTAGCAGAGAATAACAATGCTACACTTTAGGGCAATGGATAGCTTCTGCCACGTGGTTGCAAGACACTTTTGGGAAAAATAAACACAAGTAACATGAATAAGTAAGCAGGGACCTATTATATGAATAGGTACATATGGAGGTATGTCAGGCAGGATGGAAATTACATAAACAAAGCACAATAATGTAACTGGCATAATATGGAAAAAAAAGGGCAAGATAGTGCTGTCATTCTCCCTTGCATGAACCTCACAAGAACAAGTATAAGAAATATGGCAGATCAAAGAGTAGGTGCTTGCTCTAGCAAGCTACCATTATATGCAGCAGTGGAATATATATAAGATGGTTAAAGCCACTCAGTTGCTGTCCAGCTAGCTGGACACTTTACTGATTCCATAAAAGTGTGGTAAGAGGAGTACAGGAAAATTTGGAATGGGAGTTGCAAGCAGAGCAACCCACAGTATGAAGAAATAAACATAAAGGAAATTGAAGAATCAGGACACACATTTTTTTGAGAAGAAATGGAGCAAGCACTCTGATTGTATATGTCAGGGGAATGGAATGCGATACAAATATTTACTTGTCCCCATTTTATTTAACCTGTATTTAAATCCTTTCTTTACTGCTCTTAATGGTCACAAGGAAGATAAACCCAAAACTACAAGTATGAAGATAATAAAACAGGAATACTGCCCACAACTAAAGCCAAATTCACTACAAGAGATCAAACAAATACATTAAGAGGTAGTCAAGAAGCCACTACCCTGTTCAAACCCTTTTTCAAAACTTTTATATGTGAATGTGCTCTCTCCAGAGTAGGACCATCTACATATTATCAGCCTTCAGCAAAAATAAGGAAAGGATAAATGTTGAATAGCTTCAATTCCAAATGGGAAAAAAATCTTAAGGATGCTAGCTGTGTTTGACATTAACAATGTATAATGTATTAAAATATCTATTTTTGAGCATGTTTCTGGTGCTTGTTCACCTTGTTGAATTTGATATTTTATTTGTATCACTAATGCTGTGATATATTCTACTTGGTTTATGAGCCTATGTTATGCTGTAAAAAGGATCACTTAACCAGCCCACTTACATGGTTGTCAAATAATGAATAAGTAAATGAAAAGTACATCTATCAATACAGTTGTCTTTACAGATAATTTAATCATATATGCTTGATCAATTAAGGAATTTGAGGTGAATGTCACCATTTTAAATGAAGGAGTCAAGGACCTTTGCTAAAGATTAACAAAACAAAACTAAATCCATGGTTATAAGGAAATATATTTGAAAGAGAGGGCTGATGGACATTTTTCTATGATTGACAATCGTGTATACTTGCAAATAAGGGGTGGCAGTGACATAGCAGAAAGCAATTTAAAGCTTTAGAGCATGCCTTACTGGTCCTGACAGGGGTCTGTCTGTAACTATAGTATGCACTCCACAAGATTGTTGTTAAATTTTGCACAAATACATATTTATAGTGATTGATAGGATTATTCACATTCAAATAATGTGCTATTGGATTTAGTAGGCAGACTTCTTCAAAATAACTTTAAATCTGCCTGTAGTATTGCTTAAAAGCTACATGAGGTAGTAGAAGGACTGGAGTTATAAACAAGGAAGAACTACACATGTAAGACAGTTGATTAAGTTTTCTCATCTGCCAAAGAAAATGATTATTCATGAGTAAGTGAAGTAAAAAGTTAGATGGGTGGAAGGTGGGTATTTACAGTGATCAGTGGCTTAATCATGGTAATCATGTTTTAATTGTGTTGATGCTGCATAAAGGGGATAACTATTTATCTGGCATATAGAAGATTAATAAAAACAACCTTCATAAAGGGAAAGAGACCAGAGTGAAGTTTTTAAAAAGCAAATGCTTCTGCAACATGCCTTCTGGACAGTGAAATTAAACATGTAGAATTAATTTTTTTTCTTCTCTTCAGGTCTATCAACTGTATTTAAGTATAGTGTTTGAATTATATCCTAGTAAAAAAAAGTTTGAAAAAAGAGATAAATTAAAGGTGCATAATTCAAGGAAAAATGCCTCTGATGAAATGTTTCACCTTATCCTCCATTGTAAATTAGCTAAGATGTCATCTCATGTCTGATCTGTTGGGTTATGTTAGAAGACACTATTTCCTTCCTTGGCAAAAAATTACATGTCATAATCAAAATATTCAGACAACTTTTAAGAGTTATAAACAGAAAACATTAAAAATGTCAGAGGTCACTTTTAACATTTTGTGAGATCTTTTCATAAAACATTTTGAAAGTCTTTATATTTCTTTGTGGAATTTCTAGCAATGTGGTATTGAAACAATAAATGCAATAAAGTAAAAAAAAAATATATATATATATATATATATATATATATATATATATATATATTATATATCTTTATAAGAAAAAGAGTGGAAATCGATGAAACAGAAAGGTGAAGGGAAGTAAGGGAAGGGGAGACAAACACTGGTAGCTATGCACGCACTAGAAAGGGATGACATGGGATGCACACAGATAAACTGAAGGCAGACAAATAGTGTGGTTTCATTTCATTCCTTCATCCATCTCTTCCTCTGTCTCCAAATCACACTTTTCTTCAATAATTCCAACTCCTTGTCATCTTTATTCATAGGCTATAACAGCCTTCTCTTCAAATTCCAGTTAATCTCCCATTCCCTTAATTATGTTTATACACTTCTTTTCAAAAAATATTTTTAGCCAGCTATGGTGATGTAGACTGAAGAAATCACTGATTATGTCCTAGGAACTTGAGTTTGGTTATCAGTTTGGGAACCTTGCAGGGGAGAAATAGAGTGAGCAGTCATTGCTGACAGACCTATCCTGGAGGGAGGGACATGGCACTGGTTCACTGACTGTGTGCCCCCTACAGGGAGCAGAATGTGTTACACTCAGAATCACAAGACTGCTGAGCAAATGTTGCCAATGCACATGTGCACTGATTGTGGAAATCAGCATGCAGAAGCATGTCTTCTGTAAGGAATGTAGCATCAAGTAACTCATAGGATCTGCTGCTGACAGGAGATGCTCCCAGGGGGAAAATATACTGCCCTAAAGGGCATGGAAGCTAGCTTACTCTGTACTACTCAAAGCTCACAATAGGTGAAACAAATGGGCTGATGTGGCTCATTAGGCAGGCACAAATAGGTGGCAGGATTCTAATCTAGCCCAGGGAACTATATCTCTCCACCCTGTACAAAGAATGGGCTAGATGGGTAAAGGTAAAAGACACATTGTTCAGGTCCAATGAGGGGAAATTACAGTTTTGACACAGTCCAATTGCATCATCTGGCCTCATCCAGAATTCTTTAATTAAAGCATTTTCCTTTATTGCTTGCCCTAACCCTTTTATTTCTAAATTTTTATTAGCAGAGGTATCATCCCACAAGAATGGAAAGTGGTAATCATATTTCATTTTCCTAATGTACCCAGTCCAGTGCATTGTGAATACTATTGTCCAATAGCTAATCTTGCTTAATAACAATATTAAAAAATAATAATTTACAAACATTTCATGTCACATATAGTGAACATTTAATTTGTAATGCAATTACTGACATGGACTCAGACCTGTGTTCAACACTGCTTATATCTGGCACTAATTCTATTTTTATCAACACAGATAAAGATCTCATTGTAGAGTTAAAAAAGGCTTTGATGCAATGGAATATCCCCTTTCTTCAACATTGTGAAATATATATATGTTTGCAACTAATGCTACACAATTATTTTAAATTTTTTTCATGCAATGTCTATAATTTATTTTCTGTTTTAATCTTTCATTTATCCCTTGATGGCTGCTAGCCACCAGCCATATAAAGCAATCAAGCTCATTTGCTCATCCTTTAGCACAAGAAAATACAAACAAGGGCCCCCTCTTTAGGAAGACATGACGGGTTTTCAAGTGAAGTCTAACTCCTCTACCCAATGGCGGCATATGAATTTCAATGTGTCTCAATTTTCATTTTTTGTCCTTTTCTTATATCCCATTTTAATATAACCTTCTTTTTGATGTGATTACTGTTAAAACTATATTTCATGTTTTTGACTTACTTTGACTAATGTAAGGATCTAGTATCATGGACTGTGAGATATTCTTAGAGACTCAATTCTAAATTCTTTGTTACAGGTGTAAGAGACACACATTTAAAAGTCCTCTTTTCCAAACCACATCTATGAGTTTTAGTACCTCCCAAAAACGTTCTCACACATCGACTCCCATCTTTAAGAACCCTGGAGTAATTACACTACCCTCGCAAATATTTGCAATTTTTAGAAACCGTGCCACATCCTTTCATAGTAATCAAATTGCACTTTCCAATCTAAATACAACATAAAATGTGCAAGCAAGAAAGCTAATTCTGGTAATCACAAATGTAGTACTGCTCAAATTAAAGAATGGGTTCACCCTGCTTAACTTTGGCTATTAACTAAATGCAACTTTATTGTAAAACAATAAATCAAAAATATAATCCGTAAAGGTCACACTTAAATTCTAGTGAATATTAAAACTAGCTGCTTGCTACCACAAATACTCATTAGTTCACAGTATGTCACTTTCCTCTTCACCAGTACTTTATACAAGGTAATTAATAAAATGTTTTTCTCACCAATTATAAACCAAGTATCCATAACTACAACTCCACGTCCTTGGGATCACAACAAGCAGGTACAATTACATTACAGACACCAACTTTCATATTCAGTACCAGTAAAAAACATCTTGCACTAACTTGCAAGAGCAGTATGGGATAACATACTTTCTGACAACATACAATTTTGATGCAGCTATCTTAGGTTAGCTATATTTAAACACTCCACAAATATCTTTCAGTGTAGTTACTTAAAATCTGACCCATCTTAACTTCCTTCGTTTCCTTCCCCTCCACCCCCAAAATGCTTAAAGTTCATCAGCCTTTTGCTAATAGAGTTAAAAATCAACTATTTAACACTACTTTTGATATGCAGCTTTTAATGAACCATTTATTCTTAACGTTTGATAGCACATTTTTCACCTTCTATTACTTGTATCTTCTTTATATATAAAAGTATTGTATTCAGACTTTAAACTAGGTTAGAAATATTCAGTGACACAATTAAAGCATAAAACAAGTTGGAATATTCTTTTTTTCTTTTCCGCTCCTGTAAACAGTGCATTTGTTGCTTATGGCTCAGGGCAAAGAATAGCAGTGTCTTTGGACTAGTCATCCACTTAGCAAATACATAATTAAATATAAATGAAACTTGTCTTATTTATCATGTCATGAAAAACCTAGACAAGCTAGAGTTTTCACTGTGTGATTCCTTAAAACCTGTTGTGAAGGAGGATTCTGGCATATATGCAAATGACTCCTTAAGGGCATCAGGTCTTTCAGCTATATGGCAGTTTAGGGAATCACACAGTGAAAACTCTAGCTTGGCTAGGTTTTCTTACAGTTTTTATTAATTGGATTAGCTGTATGTCCTGTTTACTCTTTTATTCAGTTGTTAGATGGGGTATTTTGCAGACACCTTAGGTCATCAGCTGGATACAACAACCCTGAGTTTCTAAAGGTTAATCAAACAGTCCACTTATGCTGTGCTGACAATGTCATAAGAAGATTGAAACATGCATGTCCACAGCTAGTGGGGTTTGAGTTTATTGGCTTGAATTTGTCCATTAATAGACTTAAAAAGTCATGGGTATTCAGAGCTGCCATGTAGCTGAAACACCTGATGTCTTTAAGGGGTTGTTTGCCATAATTTTCCTTTACAACAGATTGTAAGCAATCACACAGTGAAAACTTTAGCTTGGCTAGATTTTTCTTGTAGTTTTTTTCTTTTTAATTGGATTGGCTATGTGTCCTGTTTACTCTTTTATTTATTTGCTATAATGGATATTTTGCAGACACCTTAATGGTTAAGGACATTAGCTGGGTACAACAACCCTGCATTTCTAAATGTTAGCCAACTATTCTACTTATGCTGTGTGATGATTTCATAAGAAGACTGAAACATGAATGTCTACAGATAGTGGAGTTTGGCTTTTTTGGCCTGAATTTGTCCAACAGACTTAAAAAGAAATAAGTCATGAGAATTCTGAGCTGCCATATAGCTGAAACACGTTGTGTCCTTAAGGGGTCATTTGCATATATCCCATAACCCTCTTTCAATCACAAAGTGAAAACTCTAGCTTGACTAGGTTTTTCTTGTAGTTTTTTTTTTTCTAAATGGATTGGCTGTGTGTCCTGCTTACTCTTTTATTTATTTATCACATAATTTCAAGACATGGAACATATGTTATTGCTGTAAAAAACTACATTGTCCTTTCAGATTCCATTATTGCCATATAATTTTTTGTATGAATATTGTATATTTTTGTTTGTTTACTGCATTCAATAGATTTGATATGTTTACTTGCAGATAACACTGTAATTCCACCTATTGTTCTTTCCTTAATCTTTGCAGCTGGTTATATTGACTTCACAGTTTTGAGTTTGAGCTCATCAATTTTGGTTGTAGTATTATCCAGTAACTGTGGCCACTACAAATAATTTCACAAAGAACTTCTACGCCCACATAGAAAAAAGCAATAAAGTAGGAGTCTCAACTACTTCTAAATATAATGGGAATTTAGAAATCTAACCACCCTGATGGTCCACTTACATAAACAAACTTTGCAATAAAAGAAAAAAGTGTTAAACTACACAGTAGGTCAAAAAGACCCTCACAGGAAGGATAACATCAGGAAATTGACACAAAAATGTTGAAAAAAATATGATTAGGTTTACCCATGAATTTAGCTTAGAATCTGAAGAAAAGTGCAAATCAAACCTTTCCTTAGCTAGAACAAGAAAATAAGAAATACTATCCAAGAATGCCCTGAGCTTACTCGGAATGGCACCACATAGTTTGGTCGGGTCTACTTTATTCCCGCGAAAGCCGAATCGCTCGAATACAATTCGCGCGACACATAACGAGCAAAACACGAGTACGTCAAACACACTAAACTGCGAAAGTGGAAATATCGAATTTCCATAGTTGGCTTATCTCTGGAATAGCCATAAGTGTGCGATAGTTACGGACCTTAGGGTTAGGGTGCGGGTTAAGGTAAATGCATAGGTAGGTAATGTATGTAAGGTTTAGTGCAGGGTTTTGTTAAGTGTATGTGTGTGGAATATTTAGTTTGTTTGGGTAAAGCTCAGTAGGGTAAGTGTGCGGTAATTACAGACCTTAGGGTTAGGGAAGGGTTAAGGATAGTGCATAGATAGTTGTATATGTAGAGTTTAGTGCAGGGTTAGAAGTAGGGTTTTGGTGCTTTACTTTAGGGTTAGAAGTAGGGTTTTGGTTAGTGTGTGTGTACATGTTGTTTTTTACTGTGTTTCGGTAGGTAGTATGTTGCGGGCAGTGGAGTTGGCCAACTATGAGAGATCAAGATTTCGAATTTCGCGGTTTGGTACATTTGACATATTCACATTTTGCTTTTTATGGTTCGTGTGAGTTGTATTCGAGCAATTCGGCTTTCGCGGGAATAACGTAGACCCAGTTTGATCCACTAGGCATTGCCAATATACTTGCAATCAAATTCAGTGTAATTTGCCTCAGAAATGACTATCCAAAGTGTGTTTATCCCTCCCTAAATCTTTTTAAGACCCATCACTAAAGAACATGCACTGAAAGTGCTATCCAAGACTAAAAATGATTTTTCCATGGAGCTTAGCAATATACTTGACTGTTTAATAAATTAGTACAAAACAAGCTCTAGCAGTGCTCCTCCTTAAAATGTTTAACCAGAAATTATCCACTAGCTTTGTTCCTCAGCTTCAGCACACAGAAGGCTGGCCTCAACACTAACCCCAGGAATTATAGGCCCATCAGCCTACAATGTTGTATTTGAAAAGCCATGCAGTATGTTATAAATGAAATGTGAAACGATACCAAAAATCTCATCAATCTAGACACACAGCAGTTTGGCTTCATCGAGCATAGTTCTTGTCTAATGAATCTAATTATCTTCTTCAAAAGGATAACAAATGCTCTTCACAGCAGTATGCTGCCCACACAGACTGTCTTGAACTGGCCAAGGTTTTTGACAACATCTGTCATGCTTGCAAGGAAAGCAAACCGAAAAACTTTACAAATAGATGTCTATGCAATAAGATAGGTAGCAAATTGTCTAAGTGACAGAACCCACACAGTGTGGTCAATGCCTTATCAGTGAGTATGAAGGTCACCAGTGGTATCACACAGGGCTCAGTATTGGGACCTTCTTTGTTTGGCATTTACTTTTCTGATCTCCAGGGCATAAGCCTAGACCTCTGGCTAACCAAGTTTGCAGTCAGCTGTAAACTGTGAGTCATCTGCTCTTGTGTCAAAGTGCTTCAACAAAACCAAGAACTTACACTCATAAATATCCAGTGTAAAATGGGCAATATTAAATGCTGAAAAGTGCAATATCATCATACTTTCTAAACAACCCTTCTTCAGCATATAACATAAATGACACCCAACTTCAAAATGCTAAAATTGTTAAAGGCAATGGAACTTGGGTTGATAACTCCGTCTCCTTTAACCATCATGAAACAACGCATTCAGAAAGACCTTCTGCGTAGTATAGTTAATTGCAAAAAATGTCACCCAGATCTAAAGAGGCCATTGTCCACTTTTAACAGCATTGTTTAGTTTAAATTCTTAACTACAATGTCCCCTTTGGGGTGTACCTCAGTAGATATATCAAGAAACAAAAAATATCCCAGAGGTTCCTAACTAAGAAGACTATTAGCCTAAAAGCCTAAACTACCAGAAAAGACTGGAAGCACTATCCTTTTATTCAGTATCTTATATATTTCTGAGGAGAGATCTATGTCATTAGGAGCCTCATAATCCTAGACCTCATATTTCTCCACAAATTAAATAGTCCAACAAATACCAGAATCAGGAATCTAAATCTCCATCTGTAGATAAAAAAAACAAGGTAGAAAGACCTCTTCCACCTAACAAATGGACTTCCCCTGTATGTCAGGCAGAATGATACACTTTTTTTCCTTCAAATGGGACCTGGATAATTGGATGTACATTCCGAAATTCATCCCAGGCTTGTTTGAAATCTCTCTCCTAAGGAGGAGAGGTATATTGTAAGGGTAGGTATCAGCAAGGTGCAATAGTTGCAAGAGTCAGTTGCCTTGAATTTTACTTTGATTCCTATTATTCTGTTATTTCATTGTTTTGTAACTTCAAAATACAAAAATATGTTTACTGATTAATCTCTAATTCTGATTACTCATTATGTTTCTGAACAATATATAAAGAGTTTATAATTCTACCCCACTGTCTTATGCCTGATCCTTTCATTTACCTAATATTATTTAATTTGTATTAAGGCCATATTAAAAAAATTGCATATATATATATATATATATATATATATATATATATATATATATATCTACCTGATAAGACCGCCAAGCGAAAACACTGACAGCGAGATCACTGACACCACAAAACTGAAAATTCAAAAACACAAAAGTTCACATGCCCGACAAAGCACAATCCCGACAGTCAACAAAACAAATTCACTGTTCCGAGAAACACACACACAACACAAACACACCTAAAACCTTAGAAACCTACATTAAACCTTATATGCACAACTATCTATGCACTAACCTTAACACAAACCCTAACCCTAAGGTCTGTCACTATCGCACACTTACCTTATCCACAGCCTAACCCTAAAGTCTGTCACTATCGCACACTTACCTTACCCGCGCCCTAACCCTAAAGTCTGTCACTATTGCATGCTAACACAGTCACGCTGATTTCTCATGTCGGTGTTTTAGCATCGGGATTTCAAACTGTTGGGTATTTTCGTTGTTGGTCTTCCGGTGTTGGTGATCTCGTTGTTAGTGTTTTCACTTGTCGGTCTTATCAGGTAGACCCACACACACACAGATATATATATATATATATATATATTTATATGTATATTACTTCTTTATCTGGAAGTAGATAATTAAGTGATCAAAAATATACTGATATAATATCAAACAAGACAATTATTTATCCTTTACTTTCTTCTTTTTGATGACACTGTTTCATTTGGGAGGACACTAGTGTGATATCTTCTGCTTTCCTGTTGTTTAATTGTAGAAGTTTTCCAGCTGTGTTTGTCCACTTATCTTTTCAAGCTTATTTTATTCCAGTCAATTGAGTCTAATTAATCCAAAATATTGTCAGCTTTGCATAAGATGTTGCTTCTTCCCATGTGTCAAATGTTTTTATTCCATCTTACAGGAAAATGTATTTTTGCTGTGAAAAGATGTACCTTTAATCAGATTCCATTAGTTATTAGAAGAAAAGGGAGTCCAATGTTCCTTATACCCATAACTTTCCTGGAATAGTGATTGTCTAATCTAAATATATTTTCTCAGACATAGGTGGGACATTTGACCAAGCAATTTTTAAAAACAAGTTTGTGTCTACACCTGAGATAAATTTGACTTAATGCATCTTGCATTTGTACCTTTTTTATTTGATAGTCTAAACAATGACCTGTCTGCTCCTACTATTCTAAATGCCAATGTTTCTAGCATATTAAGTAATTCAGAACTCCAGGCTATAATGAAATCTATTACACTGTTACCTTCAAATTTTTCTTGTGTACCATATATCCTCAGGTTTTCTTTCTTTTCTCTATTATCTAAATTATCTACTTTCTCCACCTGCTTTTGTTTTAGAATATATTTAACATGACATTCTTCCTCACTCAATCATCCTTGCACATCATTCAAAACATCTTCCATGCTTCTATGGTTTCTATTTATGTATTTTGCTGTTTAATTGCGTGTTTTAATAAACTGAATAATTTATAATAATAATCTTGAATATATTTAATTGTATTGATATGTTTATCTATGTAATGGTTGCTCAATATGACGCATCATTTAATTGATTTGTAACTCTGGAGTTATATCACCCAGTTCACAGCTAAAACAGGTCACAGGACTAATTCACCTAACTAGTTAGAAAAGCCTTTAATACATAAAAATAAAAAGCTTTAATAACCTAGCCACATATGGATAGCTCCTTAGTACTTTACTAATCTTATTTTTTTCTGAACACCATTATAATAAATGTTCAAGATCTTACTTTTTTCTCTAAACAACATTATAATAAATAAACATGATATTTTTTCCTGAACACCATTATAATACATTTTCATGATCTTAATTTTTAATCTGAACACCATTGTAATACATTTTCATAGGTTCATACTAGGCTATCGGCCCTATGGCATTTATAAGCCTAGCCAGAGTGTGTTTGGCTGTTGCCCCCATTTAATTGAGTTTTCTGTGCCCTTTTTAAGGTTAGTTTACTGTGCCTCTGTCTAGTAGTGACACAGAAGTAATCACTGGGGTAAACCTATGATCTCCCATCCACTCGTCAAGATTCCTCTTGAAGAGAGACAGTGAGGGGGCTCTGCCTAACATGGACTGGGATTCTATTCCAGAGCGAAGGGAGCCTCTGGGTTATGAATCTGTCCCTCCAGCATATCCTATCTATTTCTGTGCTGAGGTTCAAGTCCCTCGAGCACATAGCTCTAAGGGATTTGGATTTTCTGAGGTGGAGCATGTCCATTAAGTCCTGGTTTGACATGGCTTTATACGTCAGGCAAAGATCGCCTCTAAATAGGTGGTATGCTACTGAGTAAAGCTGGAGTTTCCTTAACCAAACAGCATATGGCATCTGTTTGAGTCCCTTCATCCTCTTTGTGAGGTACTTTTGGGGTCTTTCTAGTTGATGCAGGTGTCGGGTAAGGTACATCCCAAATGGGGCATTGTATTCTATTATGGGCCTTATGAGGGATGAATAAAGGGGCACTATGACCTCCCTTGATCTGGATGTGAATCCTTTCATGATAAGGTGGGCTATATAGAAGGTTTTTCTAACCACTTTGGCAACGTGGTTGTCAAAGAGAGAATACTATCAACTTGGGTCCCCAGGTTCCTAATTACTTCTTCTGTACTTAAAGGATTACCACCTATGTGGTAATTTGTGGGTACTTTGTTTTTGTTAAAGGGTATAACTATACACTTTTTGGTGTTTAGTTTTAAGCCATGGCTCTGGCACCAGTTATCCATCTCTGTGAGACCCTTTTGAAGGATGCTTGTGTCAGCTGGATAGTCAATTATGGTGCCCAATTTTCAGTCGTCTGTGGACTTGGTCAGCCACAGTCCTCCCATGTTAGCCTGTACCTCGGAAAAATATATACCGAACAAGAGAGGTTTCAGGACTGAGCCTTGTGGGATGCCACTTGTAACTGGTTTTGAGTCTGACATGGCTCCAGCAATTCTGACCATGTGGGTTCTGTCCTTGAGCCAGTTTGCAACCCATCTTATGACATAGGGGTTTATATTTAAGCTGGAGAGCTTATCTATGATGCCCGAGTGGGGTATTGTGTCGAAGGCTTTTGCGAGGTCCAGGTAGGCTGTGTGGACTACCTTCCCTTCATCGATGGCCTTGGTGACTGTTTCAAAGAAGTCGACCAGGTTCAAGAGGCAGGATCTGTCCTTAACAAAGCTGAATTGGGTAGGATCCAGTGTCTGTAGGTCCCCAGTGTCTTTGTTTATGAGTTCCATGATGATCCTTTCCATAGGTTTGCAGACCAGGCTAGTCAGGCTTATGAGGCGACAGTTTCCAGGGTCCATGGAGGCACCACCTTTGTGGAGTGGGACCACTGTTGCTGTACGCCATTCTTTGGGTACATAACCTGTGGTAAGGCTGAGATTAAACAGCAGCTTTACGTGAGGGTTTAGCTCTTCTTGGAGTTCATGTAGGACGCAACCTGGGACACCGTCAGGTCCCATTGATGCTGTGTTTTTTGCTTTGGAGAGGGCGGATTTTACCTGAGCATCTGAGATGTTAGGGAGGCTGCACTCTGCTGGTATAGTTATTTGCTCTATTGGGGGGAAGGGGGGGGGAGTTTGCACTGAATCTGTCTGCCAGGATGTTGGCAATGTCTGTGGGTTCAGTGTATTTTTTGTCATTTTGGATCAACTCTGAGCATATCTGGGAGTTTCAATCCAGGTTCCTAACATAACTAAAGAAAGCCTTGTGATTTTCTTTAGAGTCCTGTGCAATCTTTTTCTCAAAGCTGGCCATGGTGGATTTTATGAGGGATCGTAGTTTTTTGCTAGTACTGATCAGAGATGCCTTCCCTTTTAGGGATTTTGCTCTGTCATGTAGTAGCTTCCTCCTTCTGTTGTACAGCTTATTTATGACTGGGGTCAACCAGACTGGATGCCTGCCTTTGGACAATTGAGTCTTGGTTTTGTTTGGGATAGCATGATCCATGCAATCCTGGAGGTGTCTATAGAATGCATTTACAAAGGATTCTGCAGCTTGGGCTGTAGTTTCCACTAGTAGAGGGGGTCTTGAAGGATTCCACCTCAGTTTTGAGAAGTGTGAAGTTTGCTTTTGTGAAGTTTTTCACTGTGGTTTTCTGGGTTGTGGGTGGGGTCGGGATGTGGATATCCAGTGAGATTAATTTATGGTCAGATCTTACCAATGAGAGGTATACCTCTGGTTTGGAGCACAGAGTCCCCATGTTGGTGATGACCAGGTCCAGTATGCTGTCCCCTCTTGTGGGAATGGTGACCAGTTGTTCTATAGCATTTGAGTTTATAAATTTTAGGAACCTTTGGGCTAGGGTGTTGGGGCTTGATTAGTGCTCCCAGTCTATGTTTGGGTAGTTGAAGTCACCCAATGTAATGATGTTTGGAGAGATCTTCATATTCTCAAGTGATCTCAGGAAAGCCGAGTGGGATTCCTGTTTTTGAGAGGGTGGTCTGTAACATGTTACAAACTGAAAAGCAGTTTTGCCCACTGTTAGTTGCACATGGATGTTCTCCGATTCCTCGTGCAACGCCACTAACCTGGAGGTGTGGGTATCTTTGACGAATATGGATACTCCCCTCTTTTTATGGTTTGGTCCGAGTTTTGGGGCCAAAAAGCATGATATGAGGTATAACCTGGTAGTGCTGGGGTGCTCTCTGGAGCCTTGAACCAGGTTTCTGTCACTGCACAGATATCAATGCTCACCATACTGAGGAGGGCTTCGAGTGAGTACATCTTGAGGTTAAGACTTCTGGCGTTGAGCAGCATTACCCTTAGTTTCTTATTCATTGTGTTGTCTATGGAGGTGGGTTTGTCTTTTGAGCCTTGTCTAAAAAAGGCACTATGGGAGTGGCAAGAGCCTTTGCCAGTATCTGAAAGCCCAGGGGTGACAGGTGCAAGCCGCCCCTAGCGAAGCAACGTGGCTTGTCGAGCATGTCTTCCCAGGCTGACAGACACTGGATCCCCTTTGAATGACACCAAAATTTTCGCCAATTGTTAAAATTGATCATTTTGTCTTTATACTGTGGCATCATTCTGGGTGAGGGTAAGATGTTGCTCAAGGTCAGAGTCATACCGGCCTGGGCTACAAGATCAGAGAGCTCCTCTATGTCTCTTTTCATGTAGTCCAGGGAGGTACATCTCAGGTCATTCACACCAGCATGGAAATTGACTGAGTCATATTTGTACTTGCTTTAGAGTGACCTGAGTGCTTGTGTTATGTGCCGGATCCTAGCGCCCGACAGGCAGCTCACTGTGATCTTCTCTTTGTTCAGCCTGGTGAGCGGGATGTCAGTGTGTTTGACTATAGAGTCACCTATTACAAGTGTATCAGGCGTGTTATTTAGCCTTAAGGGCTGTGACTGTTTGGCACACTGACTTTGTGAGCTATGTGCTGCATGTGTTTTGTTTTGGGGTAGCGTTTGCTTGGATGTCTGCTTTGGAGGTCTCTGCTGCTTAGGCAGATTTTTATTTAGAGCCTCCGACTATGTTTTTGTGTGTTTATGTGTTTGGTTTGCTGTTGTGGTAGGACTATGTGAGACTGGATTTGTGGTCTGTGAGGTTACCTTCTCCTTCTGTCTGGTTGCACCAGTTCTGAGTTGAGGGAGCTCAGCCTTCAGTTTGGCTATATGGTTGCATCTCTCACATATATTTGAACTTCTTGGAAGGAGGAGAGGGTTGTCTGTGTACATGAGGCAGTTGTAATATTGCCTCAGGATTCCCAGATTCACCAGGTGGGCTGGAGAGGAAGTCATTAACTGACATTTGGGCATGCTAGAATAGTTTATGGAACTTCTTTATCACTGAATCAGAAGGACCAATAGGGGCCAAGGTGCTCGGGAGTATAGGGGGATGTAGTGCTTTTAGTTTACTAGTGATAACTTGAAAAATTGCTTACATGAGCAAGTGCAGGGCCTTAGATTGAGAATAGGGTGTTTAGATTGAGAGATAGAGCAGTTCTAAGGGAAAAAGTGAAGAGTAGACTTTATGGATCCGGGAATGGTTTGCACCCGATTAAGCGGCGCTGCCCGATGCTGTGCTATGTGCACAATCACGCAAAGCCGGGCTAAAGCGGGTTTTTATACAGGGGACTAGAAAGAGCTAGAAATTAGCCCAAAACGGACAATAAACTACCAGATTCTGTGCTGAGATCACTCCTCCAGTGACAGATAGGCTGCTCAAAGCTCCCCACTCCCACTGGTGAACAAAGAAGCTTCCTTCTATCCAAGTAAGGAAATGGGCAACACAGGAACTATACTAAAGTCCGGAATACAGCAATGCCTGTATTAAGGACTATTCTAGGTAGGGAAAGGTGGGAAACAAGGATTTTTTTTTGTTTTTTAAGACGCAAACAGCAGAAAATTCACAGTAACAGCTTAACACATGATCATATTTTTTGAAAACCATTATAATAAATGTTCATGATCTTAATTTTGTTTTCTGAACACTATTATAATAAAGATTCATGCAGTGCCTGAGAACCAGAAATCCTGATTTAGTAGTATTAAATATGACACTGGCTGAGACACATTGGTGGTACCACAGTTGTGCATGTGCTGTAGATCATCTGATTTAACAAGACATACATGCAAACATAACTGCCATAAATTTGTACTATTTTTGTCTATAAACAAATCCCATGAATTTCCTTTATAAAGCATACAATATATATATATATACACACAGACACAAAAAGTGGTTAGCCATATTTGAAGAAAATGAAAACACTGTCATCTGTGTTAGCATATCTGGCAAATTTGTGTATATTCTTAAATTAACCTGCAGTGTATGCCAGCATATCTAATTGTGAAAATGTCAATAAGTTTTTAAAATGTTGAGTATTTCCCTGTTTATACAAAATGTTTAAAGACTCTGTCAGTGTTTTGATACATTTCTTATTGCACGTTTTTGAGCGAGATTCTAAAGTAGAAACTGTTTGTGAAGAATCAGCTGATCTATAGGTGATATCATTCAAATGTTCCTGGTTGCTAGGTGATTATTTGAACAGATGTAGGTGATATCATTAGAATGTTCCTTGTTGCTAAGTGATTATTTGAACAGATGACTGACAGGAAAAAGAACTTTTTCAAACAACTGATTGTCATTTTTAAAATAAGACAGTTGAGACTGTTAACCTGGAATATAAAAGAGACCACTGAAGTCATTTAAAGGGCAGTTATTTAAGAGTTGCAGTCAGTTACAGTGCTGTGCAGCGGATACCCATAAAAGGACTCACTAAAAACTGTAAGCCTGCCTTTGCCTTCCTGTTATGTTATGTTTTAGATTAGATCAGGGACATTATTCTCTGGCTAGATTAGGAAAGTTATTTAGACAGAGTTTTTCTAAAATTATGGACTTCTTTCCTACAGTTTAATTTTATATTTCTGGTGATTGAATTCTAGTGTTTATTAAAAGTTATTGATTTAAATTTTTTAATAATTGTTTTACTTATTATTAAATGTGTTTAATTACTTTACATTGTGGCTGGACAATAAGTGTATTCTTTAGAGATTAAAGAGTGTTTATACCTGTTTGATACTCTCCAGGATACCTTGAATGCCTGGCTGATTCTGGTTATAGTTATCATTTATTTTGATATTTCTTTTGTAATGATGGATCACCCTTTGAAGATCATGCAGACCTGTCTGACTTTGGTGACAGTGTTTGCCATTTGTATAGGGGAGGGGACACAACTGGAAATCTGTGTTAGGCTTCCTATAAGTGTTTGAGTATGTGAGATTTGAATTTATTTTGAGTGTGAGTCAGAGGTCCTAAACTGTAACACGTTGCTCTGAAGTGTATAATAAGGGATTACATTTGGGGTGGACAGAGGTATATAGTCCAGTCCCAGGAAACAAAATATGTTCCTGTTGTTCTCTTGAGGGAAATTGTGGAATTTTACTCTTGTATGCTCTGTGCTCTGGTGTTTTCAGTGACGCTCCCACACTGGAGTCAGTAGTGAGGTTTGAGGCTCCTTAATTACTGACCCAGGTTTAATTGGGGACATCACATACTAGTGGCAGTCCAGTGGGATATTAACCAGATGTAACACCATAATTTTAACTTGAGTCATTATAATGTATTTTTATATCATTCATAATTGCTGTTTAGAACAGTCATGCTGGAGTTCACAGGAGGCATTTCAATGTGTCTGAAGAGATCACTGTTGCATGGGATCAGTAAAACATGTAAAAATAGCAGCTAAGCAATGGTATATTCAGACTTTTATGGTTTAGACATGAAAAGGGACTAGAACTCAATCTCTCACACACACACACACACACACACACACACACACACACACACACACACACACACACACACACACACACTGAAAAAATTATATATCTATATCTATCTCTTTAACTATCTATGATTACTGGCAGAACAACCACAGTGTTGATGACCAATATATTGACATACTGACTCAAAACACATGACATCAACATGAGTGCATGATCTGAAGATTACCATGGAGTACACTAAACCAACAATAAGTGTTTTTGCAGAGGGGCAAGTCTCACTCCATACCCCACACCCCTGCTAATTATATATACTAATTCTTCAGATTTCACAACCCCAGGGAAAAGTGAGTATCCCAGACAATCACTCATTTCTATCAGCCTAATGCAATTGACCAAACAGCTATTGACTTTGCGATCACTCGATCACATATCATACACTCATATATTTATATATCTATATGGGTCGACTTTACATACCTGAAATTTCACATAACTAAAGACCATATAACCGAGCCAAGAATGCTGAAACTTCATATGAATGAATGATCACAAAGCCAAACTGTTTCCCAGGGTAAGTAATTACTGGGCCAAAAACTCACCGAAAGCATACCACACCATCTACAACCAACACAGGTGGGGGGCTATGCCACCACACCACACAATTTGGGGGGTTGCACTCCCCATACACCCCCAACTATATATTCCAACTCTGATATCACATTACAGTGGGGAAAAGGGTAAATCTCCCCTTGCTGACCCAGTGGTTACTTACCCTGGGATACCTCTCAATTGTACAGATTTTTGCAGAATGTCCAGATTTTTGCCTTATATTTTTGGTTCATTTTTCATAAAATCATGGCTTTCGGGCAAATTAGTGGTAAATCATTAAATATTGAAGTTAGAAAATAATGACAGACATTTGAGTTTTAGACTTCATACCCCTCAGAAAATTCATGCTAATGCAAAACCTGTTATTCTATCAACTTTCTAAGCTTGTAAGAGCAATATTTAAAAATTGTTCCTATTTGTACCACTTTTTTTCATGGCTTTGTCCAGATTTCTTACTCCAAAAGGTTGAGAGGTATGGTGGTAAACATTTTGGCTTTGTGACTGTTTGTTCATGAGAAGTTTTGGCATTCTCGGCTCGGTTATATGGTCTTCACTTTTGTGAAATTTCAGGTATGTAAAGTAGACCCATCTATATATAGCTACCTCTATATATATATATATATATATATATATATATATATATATATATATATATATGTATGTATATATATATATATATATATATATATATATATATATATATATATATATATATATATATATATATATATATATATATATATATATATATATATATATATATATATATATATATATATATATATATATATATATATATATATATATATATATATATATATATATATATATATATATATATATATATATATATATATATATATATATATATATATATATATATATATATATATATATATATATATATATATATATATATATATATATATATATATATATATATATATATATATATATATATATATATATATATATATATATATATATATATATATATATGTCTCTTTTGTGTGGTTTTATTTATTTATTTTCTTTGTAAAAGACATCCAAGCTTATGTTGTTTGGGTAATCAAAACCATAAATGGGTTTAACTGTCCAAAATGCTACCCTGTATCATAATTAATAATATTATAGTGACATTATGCCTTGAGGGAAGTATATCAGCTTTGTAAGCAATTAGACTAAATGATGCAGGGCTGCTGTAACTGCGACTTTTTAACTGACAAATTCTTAAAGTACCTTCTTTTTTTAGAAGGAACAAGTCAGGTTCAACCCTTGGACAAGAGGTCATGCACAACGAGGATATTCAGAACATTGATAAGAAAATTCAAAACCCATACTGTGAAATTCAACAAAAAAGAGGAAATGATGGCATTTACAGCAATGAATTGGTAAGAACAAAACTTGAATTGTAACTGAGAAACTGGACAAATAAATTATGAATACAGGATATTTTAACATCTGGTGCAATGATTATTATAACTAATGTATTTATTTGTCATATTTAATCTTCCTTTCTTCTTTACCTGCTCTTCTCACTTACCATTTCACATTTGTTTTGCTTTAGTAGTTTTTTCATTACTGTTTCATGGCCATCAGTGTAATTGCCTTACATTGTTTATCTCTTCTCAGAAGGCATCCATTTTAAATGGAGTCTGCCCAGCTATAGTTTGCAGGATGACAAATAAAGATAAATATGTTCATAGTAAAATAAAACATTATGAAAAACTCTGACCAAATCCATTCTTTTGGGCATGTAGTGTGAGGATCTATATGTGTGTGTGATATATGGAAGAACAACTGTCGCAGGGTTAGCCACCTGGGGTGTGAATATTGCTTCTAGATGATGGTCACTGTGGAAATGACAGCTAATCCCATTTGCATAAATGGGAAAAAGGAGGTTGTTGATGGACGAATGGATGGATGGATGGATGGATGGATGGATGGATGGATGGATGGATGGATGGATGGATTTGGAGGATCTTTTACCAGAATATCCCTCTTTTGCTCTTTACAATTCATTTGGACAAACAAGTTTTCCTCTCATGTCAGAAAATCAGATAGGGAAGGGAAGGGAAAAGGGAGTGAGACAGACTGAGACATATGATAAGGGCAGCTCCTTAGAATGGAAAAAACTGGAAGTTGAGCATTCTTGTTCATATAAATGGGATGTCTGAAGATGGTTTATGTAGATTAGATTTTTTCATGTTAGTTTGCAGGCATGTGTAATGAGAAAAGTCTTACTACAATCAAAAGCTTATCTAGTCGGCAGAATGGAGATGAATACAATTTCTAATAGATTAACTGGGTCATGTCACAGAGGAATAAATCCCTGATCATGGCCCATATAACTTGTGTTCAATGAGCAGCACAGGCAATGGAGCGATCAAGCAGGGGAGGATGGCAATCAGCAGCTAATTCTTGGGGAATGAGATGGTCTGGATTACTGCAGTTGCAACAAAAAGTGCCAGGTGATCACCATGCTGCAAATGGTGTTCCACTTGGTTAGGAAGTTGTGCATGCATGGAAGCATGCATATACCTCCGAAAGGCAGCCATAGCAGAGCTCATATGGCTGCCAAGAGAGGAATGAGTTAGGGCATAGCCATTCCCCAGTAGCAGTATGATGCTGCACCAGCATTCTTGATCTTGTCACTTGCCCTGGATGTGGGTCAGGTAGAGCAAGTAGCTGTAAGGTAAATCCTACAGGCTATGCGAACTAGGAGGGGAACTGGTGGCAACTATGTGTCAGCCTAGGGGAAGTGGGCAAACACAATTATAATACTTCTACCAATACAGGTGAAGCACAAGTGAAATGGATCATTGAATGAAATGGTCATCATTAACACAATACAGCTGCAATGCACTTTCATTTAATATTAATCAAGAAATGTGACTTATAGCATGAACCTGAAATTAAGGTCTGCTATTTTCTGTCTTAGTAACCATACATGAAGAGACATTTTTCTTTCTAGTATTATAATATCAAATATTGATTTCCAGAATAATTTAAAAAGGTTACATTTATTTTCTCTACAAGCATAAAGTGCAGAGCAGAATGCTACTGCTCCATTCTGAAAATGACTTTTTATAATCTGTATGCATTAATATGTAAAAATGGCTATTAGTGAAATAACCTTAATACAGCCTCTGCATGGTGTTTTATGCATCCCAAATGAGTACCAAACTATCACACAATGGCATTATATAGTGCTTCTATTCAACATATTGCACCAAGTTTCTTTCTTGTTCCATATGTGTGGTTCTTTCAGTGTTTATGGCAAAAAACCCAAGAAAGGAAATAAATATTGTACTGATTCTTGCTGTTAACACAGTGCTTGATTTTTTTTCTTTAACTTTTTTTGGCTCCCTTGGGACTTTATTACACTGCTCTGGCCTCCAATGCCCTACATCCATGCTAGATCTACCAGCTTTTCTCTGACACCCAAAGATTACTCCATTATTGCTGGGAATGTGGAACCTAAAGGAATTGCGAGAGCTCAGCTATCTCCTTTTCCATCTTGGTGGGGGATGTTATGTGCCTTACCCATGCTCATCAGTCCCATTCAAGGGTATCTCCACAAACTGAATCATGAGTCTCCTATGGGATCATCATTGGCAAATGCTCTCCTAGCTGGATGGGCAATGGACATTCCTCTCTGCCACTCCTTCAATGACCTAAGCTTCTAATCAAACCTGTGTTGACTGGGTTGTAGTCAGGGTTTTATCTTTCTACACCACCAGACAAGCTTAACACAGTGCTTGTTATACAACTTCTACATGCTGTTTTATGTACCTCCAGCATATATTACCACAGAACAGCACTCTGTTGCAAACAGTGTCTCTTCTCTCTTTCTATATTTGTCACTAAAATACAAAATTATGCTTTCTGAAACAATTTAAAATGTGTCTTGCTACCCCATTATTATTATAGCATACAAAGCAAATTGTCAAACTCCTAGTAAAGCCTGCTTCCATCCTTGTGTGCATTAATACGAACTGCATAGAGTAATGGAACCTCTTTGCCTGACTAGTTGCTGCTGACTTTATATCCTTGGCTCTCCTTATGGCTCGTTTTCTCACTGTGGTTCTTCCAGATGTAACTTTTTGCAGCAAATGTTTTATCTATCTGAATAGAAGAAGACTTTATGTCTAATTTGATGATATAATCGAAGTGGTAAAGAAGTTGAGAAGCATAAGCTGCCATAATGCTGCCACCAGGAGTTTTCTGAGAAGCCACTGTGACCAAATCACCTAGAGATAATTTTACACCATTGAGTGGCTATCCTGACATGGTACACAGTCTGTGTTAGATGTTTTCCAATCTAGAGGGTACTGCACACCACAACTAATGCCAAAGTGGTTGTTTTATACATTTCTTCCCCCAATTGACACTATCTAGAGTCTGTGTTGCTGCCCACAACTCCTTTCTTGGCTGAATTTGAGGTAGAAACACCTAACATGTTTCTGGAGGTAAAAGGAGCCCCAAGGACACAGAAAAACCATGCAAACTCTGAAGAGACATTGGCCAGATATCAGGATCCTGAAGTTGGTCTCCACTAGAAATGCAAATAATAGTGCCCCTCCATCCAGCATGTAATACTCAGACAGAGGTGAGTAGGCAAAGCCTCATACTTTCTTTCTCCCCAACACCAACTTCTGCACACAGCAGTGATGGCAGTAAAACTCTAGTCACTGGCATGTAGTGAGGGATTAAACCCTCTGTGAGAATAGAGCTACAAAACAATGCTATATTCATTGCGAACTACATAGACATAAGAAAAGAAATAAGCATTACAGCATGGCTTTCCATTAGTGAGATACCTTTTATTCAGACCTCACATCCTGTTTAATCTCTGGTTCTAAATATTGCTTTTGCAATCAGTTTAAACTGCTGTGTCTTGCCTTTCCATTATCAAAACGTGCAAAGCAAAATGTTGCTGCTCTTCTTGGTAAAATATGTTTCTTCTCTGTCACAATATGAATATTTCAACTTATTGGTTGTATATAATTCAAATTAGGGAAGCGGAATCTACACAAACACACACACACACACATACACACACACACACACACACACACACACACACACACACACAATAATTTCTTAGGATGTTCTTCCTTTGTAGGCATAATGTTGGTGTTTTCACTATTGTTAATAGTGCCTATTGTTGTTTGGTCATGAAGACATTATAGTGTGTAGTTGTTTAGTGGATCAAGCAAAATATTTTTGCAATTTATTAGCTCACTCTTTCAATACTTTTGATGCATGTAGTTTGTTAGACTCTTTGGGAGATTATTATTTCAGAAGGTTAATTCCCACTGACAATACTAGTCTGATTTACTGTTAACAAAGTTTTGAATGCTAAAGTTGGTAATGTATGTACAGATGGAATGAATGGCAGACAATGAAATGGGGACATAGATTAGTAAAAGTTTGCAAGATGATTCACTGTCTATAGCAAGCACTCTTGTTAACAGGCTAAGAAATAGCTTAACAGATAGGTAGAGTGTCAGTGCTGAAATCAGATAAGCTATATACTTCACAGTCAGAAATGCAAGAGTTCAATATGGTGTGTAAAAACAAGATTTGGAGCTGACTGTGCCTCAGACCAACCATTTGTTATCACATAGTCTGAAATGAAATTAAAGAAAATGAGAAAAATATACATGATAGAAGGATATAAGCACACCAGAACTCAAGGGAATATGTAATGAAGGAGAAGATTAACAGGATTAGGTCTGATGACAGGAGCACCTGAAGAACCCTGGGCAGAACTTTGTGACATTGTCCTGGATATGGCAACAAAATGTATTCCAAATGCAAAGAATATGAAGAAGGCAAAATTGATTTCCATAGAGGCTTTACAAGAGCCAAATGAAAGAAGGAGAGCAAAAAGCAATCGAGAGAGAAAAATATCTCAAACGGAATGAATAGTTTCAAAGAACTGCAAGAAGACGGAAAGATTAATATTTAAGTGAGTAGTCCAAAGAACTGGGAGAAGACACATAAGAGTGAGAGAAGTGATATATTCAAGGAGATTGATGATATTAAGGGAAATCTCCAGGTAAAAAAATGGGCATGATAAAAGACAAGTTGGGAGAGTGGCAAAATTATAAACAATAACTATACAAGAAGGACTCTAGGATCAATGATATATACAAAAACATGTTACTGGATCTAAAGCCATTCATCTTGGGCAGGGAAGTTAAATGGGCTAATAACAAGGCTGCAGGAATTTAGGTTAAACTGCTTAAAATCCTACAAAGTGATGCTGTCACTGTGCTGCTTGGGATTGGTAGTCAGTTTGGAAAACACTACAGTGGCCAAAGGATTTAAAAGGTCAGTTTATATTCCAATCCCAAAAAAAGGTTAAAGCAAGAAACTGCTTAAATTAAATTATTGCACAACTGCACTTGCTCTGGATGTGCATATCTTCTTGGTGTCACAGCTATAGCAAGTGGCATGTTTTTTTTTCACATTAACTTCTTTCATGCTTTCAACAATTAATGTGCATGAGTATATTCTTAAGAAACATAAATTGGTGTGTACAATGGTACTAACCATACTTCTCATTTAAGACGAGTATGTTAGGTGTCCCACCTGATGTTTTGTACATTGGCTCAAGCAAGACTCCAGCAAAACATGGACTCAAAACTATCACATGTATAAGCTAGAGGGAGAGGCACCACAGATCTAAGTGCCAACTTCCACTGGATAATGGAGAATGCAAATAAATTCCCCAAAAATATTTCCTCCTGTTTTATTAATTAAACTAAAGTCTTAGACTGTGCAGACTACAACAAAAAGTGGCAACTACATAGATAAATGGGGACATAATGTGTGACATCCTCTACTCTGGGTCAGTAATCAAGGAGCCCAAATCCTCATCACTGACACTGAAGAGGGATGTTAACTTGGAATACAAATGGATACACTCAGCATTTCCAGATGCAGCTCTCTGCATCAAGCACAATTCCCTTAAGAGCACACAGGGAACTACTCAGCCTGGGGTCTGGGTTTCTCTCTCTCGCTCTCTCTCTGTCTCTCCCTAGGTCCCCTGGGTCCCCAGTAAGGCTGTCCACTGGCAGAGTTGCAGAGCTGAGTGTCCAAGCCATGTCCTCCACCACTCTCTCTGTGAAATCAGTGCATCATGTCCCTACTTCAAGTAGCTGACACACACACACACACACACACACACACACACACACACACACACACACACACACACACACACACACACACACCTAGGAAAGGCTGGCACATATTTTCCTGCTGTGCCCTCTTCTGCTCAGACTATAAAGTAGGTATCACTACCACAAGACACTACAACACCAGCTACCTAAGTGTCTTGCAAAGGTACCCATTTATATTGAGTGAAATTAATATTAGTACAAATGGTAATGTTGACCAAGCAGCCAGGCTTAAGGAGTGGCTACAGTGTCACCAATAGATATAAGTACTCCCAAAGGTTAAAATGTTCTGTAAAGGACCAGCCACAATGAAAAGTTTAATCATATTTAATAATAAATAATAAAAGAATGTGAAAATATAAAATATTTATTTAGAGTAAAGACCAGAATTTCAATCACATGAGATATTAAAAATAACACAGCTGGAGAGATTTACACAGTTACAGGAAAAACATTACTTAATTATTCTCACTATATTTTCCTGACTGATCTAGAGAATTACTGTTAGCACTTGCTTAATAGAGCAATTCAAGATGAAGTAGTTGAGCGATCCTTCTATGTTAGGTTCCAAGAAACAGATTGCCCTAAGATGGATGTCTCACTTAATATTAAAACATTATCTTTGTACAGAATGACATCACATACATCTGGTCATCTGACTTCTGGTTCTCATGCAACCTCTCTTTGTTAGAAACTGCCAGGGTTTAGCACCTACATGTTAGTAATACACACACAAGAGCATTACTCAGAACTGGTGCAGCTTCTAGAAGTCATAAAACAATAACAAACTTCTACTCCTTCTGGTGAGACTAACAAACCATGATTTTTACAAGCATTGCATCTCTGGCTTAATTCAAAAGTGTGAGGTAACATCTCTATGGCCTTGGCCCAACAATTTAATTTCTTACTATTTTCCAAAGTTAGCTGGAGCTGAGATTAACCTCCTCTCTTTCAGTATCCTCTGTTAACAAACATATGTATTTAATTCAGTTACAATACAGTCAGAACCCAATGCTGATAGATCTTTAACACAAGCAACTTTACAAATCCATTTTCAACACAAGTATCTGTACCAGTCAGTTTGATATTCAAATAACATATAATTCTTTACTAAATTCCAGCTAGCTGTGCTGGCATACGTTACACATCCACTGCTCTACTTCTCCTGGCATAGCTGGCAATACCTCACATCATCACATCTGTCCCCCCTTTCAAGACTCAAGCTAGTTTTTCAAGTGACCCTTAGGAAACATAGCTTGAGAGGAATGAGCTTATCTGGGAACACATTAATGCATAGCCTGTCTTGAGAACCTATCTGCATTGGCATTGCTATACCCACAATGGTATTGCACTGCTATCTATGCCTGCAAACCTAGGTTCCACCTTAGTAACTTGGTATTTTGCTGGCTTGCTCAATGTAGCCATGTTATAAGGGATTGTGGTCTGTAACTACAGTCAATTTCCTTCCATACAGATAGGGTTGACATTTCTGCAGCTCCCAAACTATGGCTAGACATTCATTTTCTATTGCTGTATAGCATTCCTCCCTAGGTTGTAGTCTATGGCTGAGATATACCACAGGGTGCTGTTCTCCCTCTGAGGAAACCTGGCTGAGTACAGCCCCCACCCCATGAGTCAAAGCATCCACCTACACAATACATTATTTGCTTTAATCTGGACTAGCTAACATGGGGGTCCTCCCAAAGCCCCATTAAGATTTTAGAGTGCATGCTCACAGACTGGAGTCCTCACTACCTTGTCTGGCCTGTTTTTCCTTGTTGGGTCTGTGAGGGGAGCAACTATCATACTATAATTGGGAACACACTATCTATAGTACACCAATGCCCCCAAGAATACCCTCACCTGCTTTTTAGTAACAGGGCCAGGCTATGCCTGAATGGCTTCCACTTTGGCAGATTCAGGCTTGATCTTACCACTCCCCAGTCTATATCCCAGGTAGGAGACCTCTGTCACACCCACCTGGCACTTACTGTGCTTAATGGTCAACCCTGCCATTTGCAGTCTGCCCTTGATCTCCCTGATATGCTGAATATGCTCATAACAGGAATGGCTGTAAATGGCAATATCATCAAGGTAAGCAAGGGCATAATCTCCTGCTCCTGCTATAATATGATCTTCCAGGCTCTGGGATGTCACTGAGGAATTTTTTATCCCAAAGGGTATCTTTTTGAATGTGTATAATCCAAAAGGAGTCACTAAGACTGACCTCTCTCTAGCAGTGGGAGTCAAGGGCACCTGCCAGTAGCCCTTAGTCAGATCATTAGTGGTCAGATACTTAGCCCCACCCAGCTGCTCTAAAGCTTCATCTGTCCTAGGCATGAGGTAAACATCTGACTCTGTGTAACCCACCACTGCTACCAATATATGACATCCCCCCTCTTGTCCAGAAATCAAGGAGCCTGAATCCCACCAATGCTATCAATATGTGATGTCCCTCACTCTGGGCCAGTAATCAAGGCCAAATCCTCATCACTGACATTAGAGATGGATGTTCACTTGGAATACAAATGGATATACTCAGTATTTTTCAGATGCAGCTCTCTGCTTCAATCATAATTTCCTGTAGGAGCACACATGGAATACACTCAGTCTGGGGTCTGGGTTTCTGTCGCTCTATCTTTTCCCAGGTCCCCAGTGGCACAGCTGCAGAGTTAAGTCCTCAGCTAAGTGTTCAAGTAAAGTTCTCCACCATTTTCTCTGTGAAACCCGTGTTTTGTGTCCCTGCTCCAAGTTGCTGTCACATACACTGTATGATTTGATTTTCACACACACACACGCACACACACACACACACACACACACACACACACACACACACACACACACACACACACACACCCAAACACACACACACACACACACACACACACACACACACACACACACACACACACCTGGGAAAGGGACACAGATTTACCTGCTGTGCCCCCTTCTGCCCAGACTATAAGGTAGATATAATTGCCACCAGACACTACAAAGCCAGCTACCTAGGGGTCTTGCAAGAGTACCCAATTATATTGAGTGAAATTAATATTATTACAAATTGTAATGCTGACCAAACAGCCAGGCTTCAGAAGTGGCCACAGTGTCATCAATAAATATAAGTACTCTCAAAGGTTAAAATATTCTCTAAAGGATCAGCCACAATGAAAATTTTAAATATATTTAATAAAAAGCAATAAAATAACATGAAAATATGAAATATTCATTTACAGTAAACACCAGAATTTCAATCACAGGAAATATTAAAAATAACACATCTGGAAAGATTCACACAATTACAGGAAAAACAATACTTAACTATTCTCACTATAGTTTACTGACTGAGCTAGAAAATTGCTGTTCCTGCTTACTTCAAAAAGCAAGGCAAGATGAAGTAGGTGATGGATTCTTATGTGTCAGGTTCCAATAAACAGACTGACCTGAGACTTTTGTCTCACCTAAAATGTAAACATTATTTCTATATAGAATGATATCGCATGCATCTGGTTATCTGACTGCTGGTTCCCAAATAGCCCCACATTGCTAGAAACTGTCAGGATTTAGCAGCTACATGTCAATAATATGCACACAAGAGCATTGCTCAGAACTGTTGCAGCTTCTGGAAGTCATAAAACAATTACAAACTTCTACTCCTCCTGCAGAGACTAACCAAACATGGTTCTTGCAGACATTACATCTCTGGCTTAATAAAACTGTGAGATAACATATTTATGCCCTTGGCCCAGTAATTTTAATGTCTTACTATTTCCTAAAGTTGGCTGGAGCTAAGCTTAACCTCTTCTCTTCCAGTATGCTCTGTTAATATATATATGTGTGTGTGTGTGTGTCTGTGTGTGTGCGTGTGTGTGTGTGTGTGTGTGTGTGTGTGTGTGTGTGTGTGTGTGTGTGTGTGTGTGTGTGTGTGTGTGTGTATTATGTGTATATATATTTAATTCAGTTACAATATAGTCAGGACCCACTGTTGGTGCATTTTTAACACAGGCAACTTTACAAATCCATTTTCAACACAAGCATTTGTACAAATCAGTTTGATACTCAAATACTATATAATTCTTTACTATATTCCAGCTAGCTCATATGTTACACATCCAGTGCCCTACTTCTTCTGGCATAGCTGGCAGTACCTCACATCATCATAGAAGGTCATCTTATTTGCCTCTTGTGGAGTCTGAATGCAGATTGTGAAGTAGCAGATGGAACCAAATATGGAATAACTGACTGGTTTATGATAGGGAAAGGAGTACAAGATGGCTGCATATCATCACCTTACTTATTTCATTTATACATTGAATATATCATGGAAAATACTATATTAACACCATTAAATATAGAGATTATATCACTGTGATGGATCAGCATCAGAAAAACTAAAATTATATATTTAGTCTTATCTCTAGGAATTCTTTGAAAATATTTAAATAAGTGGAGTTTAACAGATCATATTTTCCTCGAGTCACAGATCAATTTTGATGCTGATTGCAGCTATGAAATTAAAAGATGCTTTTTGAAGGAAAGATATGCCCAAGATGGGTAAGATTTTTAAAGAACATAGATATCACATTGTCATCAATGTGATCCTTACAGTCAAAGCTATGGTTTCCTAAAACTGATTTTGTTCAGCTATGATGCTGAATAATTCTTTTGAGAATTCTGTGGACTACAAGAACATCAAGACAGTCAATGGTTAAGGAAATAAATGCACATTGTTTACTGGATAGCCTGATAGTAAAAGCAAAGCTCAAATACTTTGGACACATAAAGAAAAATGCATGGTTCACTAGAGAGAATACACTGAATTTGCAAGAACTTAAAGGAGTTCCTGACAGTCAGGCCTGGCATGCTATTGCCCTTGATGTAAAAAAAAAAATGGGTTTAACTATATTACTATAAAAATGCACAAACATAACTTGACACCTGTAGTGCTTCAAGTTATTCTACTAATATTTGTTGTTTACTGGTCTCTTTCTTGGAGGATCTTTTTTTCTAATAGTAACAAGTTTCTGAGATCAGCAAGAAAACTTCTTGCTTTAACTATCACCATGCAATGCACTGAACTGAGGAAATTGCATTCTCAAAAATGTTTTAAATTTTTTCAGTGCTATACATAGCTCTGTAAGATCCAGGTTGTTAACTGAATTCCTGTCTACAAATATTTTTTTTATGTTTTCTTTCTAACATATCGGAAGTCAGATGTAATGGATTTTTATGCAGATTAATGGACTGTTACCTCTACATGGAACTAGAAACAATCTTTCCATTTTTTTTCCTCTATAGTAATGCAAGGATGTGCGTATCGCTTAATGTAGTAGAGCTGTTGTAAGAAAAAAGCAAGTAATTTAAAGATAGTACAGGTTTCCCAAGAGAAACAATCTCAATGCAACAGTGTCATTTTATAAAAGTGCTGGATGAAATCTCTGCAGTATCTGTATTATGCTAATTGGCTTCACTGATGTGCAAAGCACTGCAGTTTTAAGGACAAATTACTCAAAATGTGCATATCTTCTTTGTGTTGAAACTATAATAAGTGGTATGCTATTTTTCCCATTTCCTGCTTTCTTGTTTTCAACAATTAATGTGCATGAGTATATGCTTTAAAGACAGAAATCAATGTGTACAATGGCAGTGACTATACTTCTGATTTAAGATCAGTATGTTAGGTGTCTCACTTGATGGTGTAAATATTGGTTCAAAATGATTACCACTATTGAAGTGACACCCTGACCCTATCTGTAGAAATGGGAAAAGGGGGTTATGGGTGGAGGGAGGATGGACGAATAGATGGATGTTAGGTATCCCACAAGAGTCTGCCTTGCATCCATTCCCATTTACCATTGGCATAACAACATGTGCAAGAGTGCGACACACTTTCTTAGTAAAATATGCTGATGAGCCCATCATCATCTGTTAATCAAAATCTTAAGCCAGCTTGAAATCACTATACAGCAAGCTTTCTAAAATGTTGATAAATGTTTACATAATACCTGAGGTTGTAAATATTTACATATTACCTGAGTTTGTAGAGGGTCACTCTTTTGTAAGCTAGTCACAGTGGCTATTCTACATGCATCAGGCACAGACCTTGTAGACAGGCCAAGAATGAACAGTCCAGCTAGAGGCTCAGACAGTCCATACTTGGCACTGATGAGAATGCAACCTGGTTTGTTGTATGGTTGACACAGAAGTATTATTTTTAGCTTTTTAAAGGGATTCTAAGACTTGTTGTAGTGTGATTTCAGGGGAAATTAAATTTCAGAGATAGTGGGTAACTATGTGGGTAAGTGAGATAAAGTTGGCACCAAATTTGTCTGCTAATATATTGGCTATATCCTTGGGATCAAAGTGTGGGATATTATTTTGGGTGAGCTTATGCATTATTAGACATTGTTCCTTAATTTTCTGACCATGCCTGTAGAATAATTTGTAGTTTTCTTTGGTATCTATAGCAAGTTTAAGTTTGTGTTATGCTTTACATTTTCAAAAATGGGTGTTTAAACCCTTGCTGGCATGTTTTAGTGTGTCTTGAGGTGGGGGGGGGGGGATCTCTTTTATTTCTTTATCTTCCTTCTTTTCTTATGCAATTTATCAATACTGGAGTTCCACCAGAGAGGTTTATTCAGAAATGTACTATATATAAGGTGGATTTATACTGATATTTCTATGTAGCTATTTAGTTGCTGGTAAAGTCGGAATGTGAATGTGGCAGCCCTCTTAGATGGGTCTACTTGAATGTGATTGTTAATAGATTCATAGGTACTTGCTAAGCTATTGATCCATCACAATCTTTAGAAGCCTAACCATACATTCCATTTAAGGTTTTAGATCTTATGTTTTATAAGTATGAATAATCCACAGATGAACAGAACATTTATATGCTGTACCTTTCCAATAGTGCTAAACCAGCGATGAATTTGTGGTTTGCCATCCATTTATACAGATTATATTTGAATCGTGTAAGAGAAGTACTGATTTGTGTGAAGATGAAGAGAAGTGGAATTATGCATGTGACCTCTATAAGCTGAAAATGGGTTGCCTTGAGAAACCTGAAAGATGGTCTTATTTGCGGATGGGGTAGTACAACTAGACCTGACATAGAAAATGACCAATTTGTGATCAGATTTACCAAGGGATGAGGAGATGTTGGTTGGGTTACAAATGAGCCTAGGTTGCTAAAGACTTGTTCAAGTATGTCTGAGCCTTAAACGGGTAGTTTTACATTTGCACCAGCATTTTAGCATTAATAAAGTCTAGGAAACTCTAAGAATAACTATTTTTAGATGTATAAGTATGCTAATGGATGCTTGGTTATTGAAGTCCTCTATCAAGAAGGCATTTCATATTATATGTATTGGCTCAAAAGTAGTAAGGAAATTTCTGTGATCTCTGGGGGACATTAATGAGTATCTGTAGTAAGCAATGATGTAATAGCTGGATTTGCTAAGGTTGATCTGGATGTTGAGGAGCTCCAAGTTAGGGTCATGGGTAATTAGATGTGATGCAATTGTATTTTTAATACTCATAGATATTTCCTACAGTTACTCAATGATCTGAAGACCTGATAAGTGCTAAACCTCAGTATAGAGGGAGTGATGTCATTGCACTAAAGTGATGTTTCAGTAACAACACAAAAATGAATGTGTTTGAGTTGCTGAAGAGCTTCAAGTTATGGCATCTTCTTGTTTAGACTCCTATTATTGAGTAGTGCTACCATAATGTTGTCCATATCTGAATATGAGTCTGATTATAGGAATGTCTCTCTGGGGCACTCTGTCTAAAGAAGGCAGTATGGGAGCAAAAAAGGCTTTAGCCAGTATGCAGAATCTCTGGTATGAGAGGTGTGAGCCATCCCCGGCAAAACAAAACTTCTTATTTGCCATCTCATCCCAGACTAACACATGCTGTACTCCCATACCAGGAATCACATAGGCAGTTCCTAAGTCAAATTATCTTGTGCTCGGTGTCTGGGTCTTATTCTTGAAGAAATATACTACTCAAGACCAGTGTCTTTCTTGCCTCTGACACATGCATAATACATTGCATCATGTCTCTTTGCATGCCATGCTGGGTGGAGAGCCTCAGGTGAGTTATTCCCACATGCTCATAACTGCCTGACTTCAGGGTCCTTATAGCCCTTGTAACATTATGGATGCTATCACTAGACAAGCAGTCTATAGTCACCCTGCTTTTTTCCCAGTTTGGGTAATGTGGAGTCTATATAAGTATAGAGTGATTATGACTAATATATTTCCTTTTGAGGAAGCAGACTTAGTGGGCCTCAAGGCATTAAACCTAGTTATCTGATGATTCTTAGATGGGCTGTGTCAAGCTACAGTATGTGTGAGAGGAGAAGTAGTAGGTGTTATCTTGTGGGGGAGGGGCTAGGATATTTTAAAGGTGTTCAGATCAGTTTATAAAACATTCATTTGATCCTTAAGAATTTTGACTTACTTTTCATTTGATTATTTTAGAAAACAATTACAGTCCACTCAAGGGGTAGACATTTGTGACTGTCATTACTAAGCAGGTTAGGTTAATAAGGAGTTATCTTCCCCACAGACAAACAGCAGCATGGGGGAAAAGAGCAAGTGGGGATAGGAAGTGGTGAGAATAAGCCCTTTAGTTAGAAGGTCAAAGGATTAATTTGATTTCTAAGGTTACACTTATTTAACAGAATACTTTGCTGAGAAGCCATTTGGACAGTTTGTCCATCTCTTTCAACTTTCTGGTTTAAAAGACCACATCTGCGCTTGTTTCCCATCTTTCCTGTAACTAACCTACTGGGAAGCACTAGAAAGCCTTAAACTAATGCAAGCCTTCTAGCTTAGAAGAGAGACCTTGTAGTGATTAAGTATCAGTTTTCTGTACTTTCTTGCTGTTCTTAACTGTTTTCTGCCTAAACACGGATTTTCCAGCATTTATTGTGATTTAAAAGCTTGGTTTTTTTTTCGCATATTGTACTTATTTGATTGCCTGCACTTTTAAAAAGTCGTTTTTTTCTTTAAATCATTTGTTTAACTCTTGTATGTTATACACTAAAGTGAGACAACCTTTTCTGATCGTTTGTAGTCATTTAAAGCTGTTTTAAGTGTATTTTTTACTGTTTTTGCCTTATCTTTTCAAAAAAACAAAACAAACAACAAAAAAAATTCTTGTTTCCCGCATTTCTAAGCTAGTATAGTCCAGTTTTCAGGCTAGTGCTGAATTAGGGCTGTGTTACAAGTTTCTGAGTTGCCCATACCTTACTTGGATAGAAGGAAGTTTCTCTGTTCACCTGTGAGAGAAGGGAGCTTTGATCAGCCTATCTGTCCCTGGAGGAGTGGTTCCAGCCCAGAAGTTAGTAGTTTATTGGCCATTTTGGGCTAATTTCTATCTCTTTCATTTCCCTGCTATAAAATTCGTATTTGCACGGTTTTGCACATTGGGCAGCGCCGGTTAGCTAGGGTTAAATTATTCCCAGATCTACTAAGTCTCCTCTTCAGTTTTTCCCATGAAACTAGTCTAACTCTCAACCTAAGCACTCAAAAAGCATCCTAAAGCCCAGCACTTGCTCAGACCTAATAGCAAGCACTAATATACCCTGACACTTGATTGCCCAGCAGGGCAAGGCTCTTTATTCACCACTCACCAACCCAGTGACTAAGCAGCTCACCCTACTATTCAGGTATGACAAAAGGGCAATTTCAGGTGTACTCTCCAGTCCAGCTGGTGAATCTGGGAATCCTGAGGCAATGTTACAACTGCCTTATGTACACAGACAGCCCTCTCCTTTTACCACAAAACACTAACATATCCAAGAGATGCAATTATACAGCAAAACTGGAGGCTAAGCTGTCTCCACCCAAGACTGGAACAGACAGTCAAGAGGAGAAGGTTAACACTTGCAACACACCACTAGCCACACATAGACCTATTAAACCAGCACTGGCAAAAAATACACATAAATACACAAAATCATACTCAGAGTCTCTAAATAAAGACCTGCAAAAGCATCAGAGACCTCCAAAGCAGACATCCAAACAACTTGCATCTCCTGTCACAAACCAAACAACACATAAAACACAAAATCAGTGTGCCGCACAATCACTGCCCTTAAGGTGAAATAACATACCTAACACACTAGTAATAGGTGACTCTATAGTCGGGCACACTGACGTCCCACTCACTAGGCTGGGCAAGCAGAAGGTTACTGTTAGCTGCCTGTCGGGAGCCAGAATCTACCACATAACACAAGCACTCAGGTCACTCCAGAACAAGTACAAATATGACTCTGTCATTGTTCATGTTGGTGTGAATGACCTGAGATGTACTTCCCTGGACTACATGAAAAGAGACATGGAAGAGCTCTCTGATCATGTAGCCCAAGCTGGTATGACCCTGACCCTGAGTAGCATCCTGCCCTCACCAAGAATGATACCTCAGTATAAAGAAAAAATTATCAATTTCAACAATTGGCTAAGCTTCTGGTGTCATTCAAAGAGGATCCAGTGTCTGTCAGCCTGGGATGACATGCTCGACAAGCCGCATTGCTTCGCAAGAGATGGCTTGCACCTGTCACCCCTAGGCTTTCGAATACTGGCCAAGGCTCTTGCTGCCCCCATAGTGCCTTTTTTAGGCAAGGCTCAAAAGTCAAACCCACCTCTGTAAACAGCACAATTAACAAAAAACTGAGGGTTATGCTACTCAATGCCAGGAGTTTTAATCTCAAAATGCACGCACTCAAAGCACTCCTCAGTATGGAGAACGACGACATTTGTGCAGTAACTGAAACCTGGTTCAAGGCTCCAGAGAGCACCCCGGCACTACTGGGCTACAATTCATGCCACACATTTTGGCCACAGAACACGGACCAAAACACAAAAGGGGGAGCTGTATCCATATTCATCAAGGATACCTACTCCTCCAGGTTAGTGGCGCAGCATGATTCCTCTGAGATCATCCACGTGTAACTAACATCAGGCAAATCTGCAATGCAAATTGTGGCTTGATACAGATCACCCTCCATGACTCAAGACCACCACTCCAACTTTCTGGAGACACTGGAAAACATGAAGGTCCTACCGAACACCCTGATATTGGGCAATTTCAATTACCCTACCATTAACTGTGAAAACTACTCAAGTACAAACTCCCAGGCCCAGTGCTTCCTAGAATTCATCAAATTAAATGCCCTGGATCAGCTGGTAAACTCCACTACCAGAGGAGAAAACATACTGGACCTGGTCATCACCAACATGGGCGGCAGGTGTTCCACACCAGAGGTCAACCCATCATTGGTTAGATCAGACCATAAACTAATTACTCTGGATGTCCACACCCCACTACCACCCTAAACTGAGGAAACCACAGTAAAAAACTTTTCTAAAGCAAACTTCACCTTACTTAAGACAGAGGCAGTAAGTTTCACAGCCCCCACACTAAAGGATAACACTGCCCAAGATGCAGAAACCTTTACAAATGCACTCTATGAGCACCTACAAGGATGCATGGATCATTTCATTCCTAGCAAAACCAAGACTCACTCCTCTAAGAGAAGGAAACCAGTCTGGTTGACCCCTGCCATAAACAGGTTATACAACAGAAGGAAGACACAAGTTTAGAAAAAAAGCAAATCCCAAGAAGGAAAGACATCCCTGATCAGTATCTGTAAGAAACTGAGGTCCCTCATAAAATCATCATAGGCTAACTTTGAAAGAAAAATAGCCAAGGATTCAAAAGATAACTATGTTAAGAATCTAAGTGGCAACTCGCAGATATGCACTGAACTAGTGCAAAATAGCACAAAATATACTGAACCTACTAATATTGCCAACATCATGGCAGATAGATTCAGAGCAAACTTCACACCCCTCTCACCTTCAAAAGGGCCCACAACAATACCAATGAAAAACAGGGGCACAGCTGAAAACAGTCCTTTCAAAAGCCAAAAACACAGCATCAATGGGGCCAGATGGTGTCCCAGACTGCATCTTGCATGAACTACAGAACTAACTAACCCCCAACCTAAACATGTTGTTCAACCTCAGCCTCTCCACAGGCTATGTGCCCATAGAATGGTGCACAGCAACGGTCATTCAACTCCAGAAAGGAGGGGCCACAACTGACCCTGGTAACTATCTCCCCATAAGCCTGACTAGCCTGGTCTGCATGGCTATGGAGCGCATCATCATGGAACTCATTAACAAAGACATTGGGAACCTACAAACACTTGACCCGACCCAGTTTGGCTTTGTTAAGGGCAGATCATGCCTACTAAACCTGGTTGACTTCTTTGAGACAGTCACCAAGGCCATAGACGAGGGAAAGTTGGTTCACACAGCCTACCTTGCCCTCGCCAAGGCTTTCAACACCATTCCCCACTCGAGTATTACAGAAAAACTCACCAGCCTGAACATAAACCCCTATGTCACGAGATGGGTTGCCAACTGGCTTACAGAAAGAACTCACATGGTAAGAATAGCGGGCTCCAGGTCCAACTCTAAACCATTCACAAGTGGTGTCCCGCAAGGCTTGATCCTGGGACCCCTACCGTTCAGCATATACTTCTCAGAAGTACAGGCAAACACAGGAGGATTATGACTAACCAAGTTCACCGATGACTGCAAACTGGGAGCCATAATTGACTCTCCGGCTGACATGGACATCCTCCAAAAGGGCCTTACTGAGATGGACACCTGGTGTCAGAGTCATGGCCTCAAGCTAAATGCCAAAAAATGCATAGTCATCCCATTTGGGAAAAAACAAAACACCCACAAATTACCACATAGGTGGCAGACCCCTTAATACAGAAGAGGTAATAAGAGATCTGAGGACCCAGATAGATAGTAATCTCTCCTTTGACAATCATATTGCCAAAGTAGTTAGGAAATCCTTGTATGTGGCCCATCTAATTACTAAAGGGTTTGCATCTAGAAATAAAGAGGTTATAGTGCCCCTCTATGTGTCACTCATCAGACCCATCATAGAGTACAATGCCCCATTTGGGATGTACCTCACAAGACACTTCCAACAGCTGGAAAGACCACAAAAGTACCTCACTAAGAGGATTACTGGCCTCAAACATATGTCCTTTGCAACCCGACTGAAAAAAGTCCGGCTGTACTCAGTGGCATATCGCTTACTCAGCGGTGATCTCTGCCTGACTTACAAAGCCAAGTCTAACTCAGAACTGATGGACATGCTCCGCCTAATGAAATCCAAGTCACTGTGAGCCACACGCTCTAGTGAGCTAAACCTCGCCACAACAATAAATA